>NW_010524104.1:0-64042 GCF_000687285.1 Phaethon lepturus
TGTTGGCATTCTCTCCTCGGAAGCTACAGCAAGGTGGGAGCTGGCTGCTGGGGGAAACACGTCCTCCTGGACACGTAATTTCATAGCACGCACAGCGGGAGCCACTTCTACCCAGAGCAGAACGAATTAATTTTGTTTCCATGCCAATTTTCAGATTAAAGTAAAAAAGAAAAAAAATAAAGATTCCACAGGAATTCCATAAGAACTCTGGATGCAGGTATGTCTCACACCAGCTTTTGCTTGTCTGTTGAGGATGATCAGGTTTTCTGTGGCTTTCACAGATTATGTCTTTGCAATGATGGAACCGTTTAAAGAGACACAATGACGTCATCATGAAAACAGGTCATAACCACAACCACATGCTACTGGGACATATCTGGCATCATCTTTTTTTCTTACTAACTATAGATACCGCTGTTCATTTGGGGGGGAAAAGGCAGAAACTCAGCCACACACCTCATAGGAAGGTAAGTTTTGTCACCTTTCTACACAATAACAAGAAATAAAGTATTTCTAAGGAAGAACATTGTTTTCAAATCTATTATATGTCTCGCTTCTATTTTTTTCATTAAAAATAAACATGCAAAAGGGAAACAAACAAAACTAAAGATGGTACAGATACTGCTTGTGTGCTCCTAACACAATAATCTGGTAAGTGATTGACAACAGATTTTTTCCAACAGTTAGGAAACTGCCTGTACTACGCACAGGCAGTTTGCAAACCCTTTCTTCGCTAGCCTACAAAGCAGTAGCTGAACAAGAAAAGTGTGTTTCCCATCTCATCACTCAAGCTATGTCATTTCTCTGTCATTCTGCCCTTTATATCAGTTTTTGACGGGGAGGCACGCCCAAGGGAACATTGTATACTATAGCACAAACACTTTGAGATAGCCTCATCACTTTTTTCCCCCCAATCTTAAGAACGATTTATCTGTTTGTAAACAGAAAGCATGACCCATTACCTGATAATTCGATCTACCTGAAAGGTTCTTGGATTAAAAGGGTAGTAAGCACTCTAGCAGGAGCCTAGGGAACTAACAGTGATTTCACTGAGCACACATACACGTCTTAAGACCTGGATAATGGCAGCCTTTGTGAGAGTCCTTCTAGGACCGGCCAGTGTATGACAAAGAAGAAAGCCAAATGAAAAGAAAAGGGGACCTGTTCTTGTTTCAGGTGGCACGTTATTAATAAACAACCGGTATAAACTATGAGTGAAATCAGCAGAGTCAAATCCACATAAGAGCAGAGCTGCAGAGTAGACAGTTTGGCCCATTTGTCAAAGGTCTAGTTCTGGAATGTGGGCCAAATTGAGTACTTGGCAAATGGATGTGTTTGACTTCTTGGTTATTTCCCAACTCCTCTTCCCTACTTCCAGCTTGGGTCTTGTAAACACAAAACTTCCACAGAGTGCAAAATTACAGATGGGTCCAGCAGCGGTTTCTCTGCTCGGATGTTTTTTTCTCCTTCCTTAAGTTTACCTAGCACTTGAGCAGAAAATGTGGCTCAGTTCAAATTGTACATTTAATTCTGCCCCAGTCTTCATTTGGTTAAGACAATCAATTACTCTCTCATTCACATGTCAACAGTTCAAGCTTAATTGTCCCTGTTTTGTTCTGACCTTATCCCTGCCTTGCCCTGAACCTGAAAGTATCAATTCTGAACCAAAAATATGTGACATTTGCCATCATGAAAACACACGTGTATCAGACAGAAACATACTCACTACTGCCTTAGATCAGAGTCTATCCTTAGCATATGTGTCCAAGGACTAGCAAGAATGACCCAGCCCAGCTCCAAGAGGCACACGCACTGGTGGCATTTCTGTGCACACACCTGTGCACCCAACCATGCACTGCAGAAGCTGAGACCATGACCCACACAGGGCCAGCACTGTTTTACTTCATCAGAAGCAATCAGGAAACAAAACTACCCCAGTGTTGCTGCCTTTTTGCTTTGTGGCAGTAGCTGTTCTCAGACCTCACCCATATAGTGCCTTCCCGCGAGATCTCACACCTTCAACCAGCTCCCTCTTAGGGCACTTGCTGAGCTCTCACACCGAAAGCTTCTCACTCCTTTCATTTGCTCCCTACTTTCATGATGCCCCACAGAACACTCTGATGAAGACAGAAAAACATCTTAAACCAGTAGGTCTGGTTTGAAAGAGTTTGTGAGGACCTTGAAAAGTACAATGGCATTTGCCTGGAGTCACAGTGCTTCATCCCAGTATTTAAGACGATCCTGCACATAAAAGTGTGGGTCCCTCACAACCTCAGATATTGCAGTAATCAAGGTCACACTAAATAGATAGAGGTTCCTTTGCCTTGTCCTGGTTTCAGCTGGGATAGAGTTAATTTTCTTCCTAGTAGCTGGTATTTTGGATTTGATGTAGTTTTGGATTTGGGATGAGAATAATGTTGATAACACACTGATGTTTTAGGTTTTGCTAAGTGGTGTTTACACTCAGTCAAGGACTTTTCAGCTTCCCATGCTCTGCCAGCAGGGAGGTGCAAAAACTGTGAGGGGGCACAGCCAGGACAGCCGACCAGACTGGTTAAAGGGATATTCCCTGCCATGTAACATCATGCTCAGTGTATAAACGGGGGGCAGTTGGCCGAGGGGCGGTGACCACAGTTTGGGAACTGGCTGGGCATGTCTGCGGGTGGTGAGAAATTGTATTGTGCATTACTTATTTCGTATATTATTTGATCATCATCACGATTATTTTCTCTTCCCTTGCTGTCCTATTAAGCTGTCTTTATCTCAACCCATGAGTTTTACCTTTTTTTTTTTTTTTTTTTTTATTCTCCTCCCCATCCTGTGGCAGGCAGGGCGGAGAGGAGTGCGTGGTGCTTAGATGCCATCTGGGGTTAAACCATGACAGGCTTCAGAAATGCGCCCTGGTTTTTCAAAGGTTATTGACAGACTTGGCACTAGAAAAGCATAAGAAAATATTCTCATCTGCCTTTGCACTGAACAAGTAGGATGCAGAAGTGAGATGAGTGGGTGTTGCATTAATACAAACTAAGTAGCAATTCTAGTGTCCAAGCTTCATTTCCCCACAAATATGTAACTCCCAGACATGCTCACTTTACCCTGAACGACCCGAAAGCATTGAAAACGCGTTGTTTTCCAAATTAGGTTACTGATGGAGAACCTGAGAGCATCGGGAGCCTCCCTGCGCGGGCTGCGAGGGACATCTTGTGGTGGCCGGCCCAGCGCTCCCGCACTGCAGCCGGGCTCCAGCAAGCGCCAGCGGCAGATGAAGACGAGATCCCAAATTCTCTCTCTCATTAGAGGAACCTAACTCGCTTAATACACGAGACATTAGTGTATAACCCAATCTTGCAATCTAGTTTACCATCCTGGTCTCCAGCTATGAACTCAAGGCATCTAAAAATAAAGCAGTGCACTCTCAGTAATATTTTATTAAATGCTGTCAAATCTAACGCAGCCTGCCTAACCTCGGTGTCACAAATATAATAGCTACTGGAAACAGCTCACCTAGCTTCAGTTTGAACCCGATTCAATGGAGGAAAGAGTCCAATTGTCCCTATAAGTTCAAGACCAGAGTTCTTAGCACAGAAAAGCTATGTTGGATCCGCGAGCCTGCCTTGTGCTTTACATTGGGTGGCATTACTCCAACTTTACAACTGAAGGCAGAGTTGAGCTAACAAACATCTCTTCCTCGCACAGGGGCTCCATCTACTTTAAGGACCCCACTAGCAAGGATTTCTAGATTTTTGTAGTGAACTCAGAAGCCACCAAATGCTGCCCTGTGACTGGCAACAAATCTTCATGGAGCTGACCAACATGCACTCCTAGCAAAGACCCAAACAACCTGGTCACCCCTGTCCTACACACCGCAGTCGAACAGTGGGACACATCCTGCTTTTATGTAACAGGTCTAACACACACCATGGCAACTTCTCTCTCCAGTATTTTTTTTTTAACTATTGAATTATTTCATATGCTCTACGCTACAGTTGCCTCAAAACAGATGTACTCCATCACAAAAATGAAAGCAATATTTATAGGTTTTATATCTGATTAATTGACCTAAAAGATCCCACTCCAGAGACAGCCACAAAGCCACAGGTTTTCAAAAAATGGGCTCTACATTTGGCTTTCTAGTTCAGAGTCATTTTAAAAAAAGAGAAGTACAGCCTCCAGCCACTAGTCACCCAGTCTGCAAGGTGGCATGAATATTCATTCCAAAATCAAATTTCATTTTTAATTCCTAGATCAACTTCTCTAGGTCTCTTCTAGGAAAAAAAAACCCAGAACAAACCAAAACAACAAACCCTACAAACCACATTTATTTGGAGGAAAAGCACCACAATTTCTTTTTTGGGGGAACACGGAGTGCTAAACACATGTGAAGATCCCTGCTTTCTGCAGAAGAACGCAACACCATTTGGAAACACCTATTCCGATCAAGAGCACTGCTAATACCTGCTGTGTCCAATACACAATATTGCTGAGATCCACATCTAACACGTACAGTCATATATTCAACCGTACCTATAAGAGGCACATCTGCTTGCAGGTTCGTTTGAGAACTGCCACTCCTCCAAAAGTCCCTCTTTCATGTTTAGCCCATAATTTAGCTCTCATTTATCCAAAATCCTAGAGAGGAATCCAACAAAAAGCGACAAATAGGGAAATGGGTGCTGATGCTGTACTCACCGGTGAGCTGCTGTCGGAAAAGGTGTTCATGCTGATGGACCTGCTCATCTTGTCCGAGGAGAGGGATGGTGGGGAGGGACTGCGCTTGTCCAGCTGCTCGTGCTGTGGCAGGTCCTGGCGCTGCAGGTACTCACGCCATGCTCGCTGGATGCTGAGGCAAACACCAAGGCACAGGGTTGGGGGAATGCCACACCAAAAAGGACTTAAAAATATATACTCTTGACTGAAGAGGTGGGGTTTGGTGGTTTTCTCTTTTTTAATGCACTTTGTTTTCTGATTTGGATAATGATCATACGTAACTACCTTCTGTAGGTCTTATATCAGCCAGTACTAGTACAACTTGGGGTAGCTGTTAAGTAGAAGCAATTCTTTATTTCAAATCTCTAAACATACAGAAGTGATTTAAATCTGAGACTGTACATAACTCAGCAATTCTCTTACATCTTCAAACAAAATCAAAACATGAAATTATCTGTTTAAAAGAATGAACAGCCTTCAATATTTTATATCGGCTTTCAGATTATAACGCAGATATGGTTGGAAGTTCAGAGCCAGACCAGTTTCCTTTAAAATCTCCTCCATCCTGGGTAGTTGGGGACTTAAAACCTGCTCCAAAACAATGTGTGGGGATTGCGGTAGGAGCTGTGCTTCTAAACGCTAAACTTTGACCAAGTTTCAAAAATCTGATGTGAAATTCCATAAAGGAATTCGGTTTCCTGTGCCGGCCGGTGGCCGGGGAGCTGGAGGCCAGGGCAGCTCTCACCAGGTGGCAGTGCCAGACTGCCTGTGCCTTCCCGAAGGTGCCGGGGAGGCCAGAGAGAGATGCTGGGAATTAAAACTGTGTTTACAATAGTAACGGCATTAACACTAAGGATGTGGGTGTTTGCCGCCAGGATGGCCTGTGAACTCTGCAAAAAAGCGGAGCTAAATTCTGACCTGAGACTCAGCAGCGTTGCTGCAGTGCAATGAGCTAGAAAGAGCTCCTTTTAGGATTTTTAAGCAATTGAGAGTTTATTCACAGGGATATCAAATCAGTAAAACCTTCGGTGTGTCGGTCAGTCAGGCAGAGTACCCTGACCTTTGCTTAAGCTGTTCTCAGTGGTGCAAAGCCCTTGCGCTGCTCTGCCCAGGCGGCTGTGCGGCGCTCCCCCACCCTGCCTGCTCCCGAAGGGCTCGGCACGCTCAGCACCCAGCCTTGCTGCTGGGGTGCTCCCCGGGAGGGGTCCCACGCCCAAACCCCGCCTGGCCCTGCTCCCACGCACGGTGCCTGCACCCCGGGGCAGTGCAGAGGGCAACGCTCCTTCCCGAAGGGACCTTACCGTGCGCTTCACGGTTCGAACCAAAGGGTCCAAAGACTTTGGTGTGGATTTACTTTGTCCTAGGAATGCTTTTCTTTTTTTTTAATGTTGCCTTTTTAACAGTTAAAATGTCATTTCTGCTCCTACTTCCACAAGCCAGAAAAACATTTCGCACCCAGACACTGCTGAAAAGGCATTTGATTACAGACTGGCACGTCCAACTTCTTGGCTCTGCAGGAGGAGGACAAAGCTCAACACCAGGACACCTACAGAGCTGGGAACTCCAGACCGAGGGAAGGAAGTGCCTCTTGGCACGGAACTTTTCCTGGTGACGGAAAAACGCTCTCAACATACGTGGCATTTTGAACACCTCAAGGTTGAGGAAATCAAATACATGTATTCTATTATTTTTTTAGAAGAATGGTAGATCAGAAACAAAACAGCGTTCATTGCCGCCTCACCAGGATAGGTGCACTTTAGAGCCAGTCAGGTAGGTTACGTCCTGTGTTGTTTTCATACAGGAGCTTTAAAATGAACAGCAAAGCTCCCAAATGTGAGTGCCAATGGCGGAGCTTCCAGTAAATGCATTTTGCTTTAAAACATCCCCACATCTTCACACCTCAAACATTTACACTTTGCATTGTTTCAGTTTCCAGCTTTACTGCATACAAGTAGTATTTACAAATTGATATTTGCATATACTTTCTATTTTAAAGATTGAGAATACACTGAGCTGAAGTCATAACTACCCTTCTCTGAAAATTTATTCTTTCAAATGGCTTATATTTGCATGACTAAAAGATGCTGGCTGGATTTTAATCTGAAACTTCATGTCCTTTTAATATTTTAATATAGCATTAATATTTTAACGTCCTGTATAGCGAGTTAGCTGCAGGTTTTCCGCCGAGAGTGAAATGCAGTATGTAATGTAGCAACTCATACAACTCTGTGTAAAGCAAAATTTTGCTATGAAGGGGTTTCGGCGTAAAGATGGTCATATTTTTGGATGTAAGTGGAGCCCTGTTAAACTTCCGCTGTCTGCCGGGAAGTCCAGTGGCACCGCGTTAGTGCAGACTTGGTGCCAGCCGGATGGAGCTAATGCCTGCACCAGGGCTGGAGGCACAACGCCGGAACAGGCAGAAAGAGGAGTCCTCTGCTCTGTTTGATAGACACATCGGTAAGTTTTAGGTTATATCCCTGCAGTTACCACGTATATTACAACATGGTCAAGCCTTTTAGAATAACTGACCCCATGGCAAACTAATGCAACGTGCGGGAAATGTATTACAAAGGCTAAAATGTTTGCATCTGGAAGTCGGGGAGTTCATTACCAGGACACAGGGATGTTTGTCTCTTCCTTCCAGGTGGTGCAGCTAGATGTCATCTATGTGCCTTGGCCGAGGGCTAGCAACTGCCTCGCTTTCCAGTAAAACCCAGCTTGCTTAGAGCCACAGAGCTGTGCTGCACCCCCAGCCCAGGAGCCCTTGTCCCCTCAGGCTTACGTCTCCATCCCCGTGCAAACCCAAGGACTGCTCCTTGCAGGGGAGTCCCGTGAGCTGACGGCGGAGCTTTAGCCAGGCTTCATGTTAGATGTGAAAAAATACCACTGCAGAGGCTTCTGCTTGCTCTGTATTATACGTCTCCCCACCAGGATTTCTCTGTATACATGAAAAATCTAGCAGATTCTCAAGTATTCTATAGTTTCACAGAGGAAATCACAACATAGTGCAACGCTGAAGTTTAACACTTGAAACTCGGTTCAAAGAGAATGTTCGCATGCGTAAAGGTAGACAAGGGCTTAGCTACCTTGCGAAATTGAGGCTTTTTTAAAGTTAGACAGAAATTCATGATGGATACACTGCTTGGCTTCTGCAGTTCAGGAGTTGGACAAACTCAGCTGCATTTAAAGGCAAATTAGACATTCTTTGTTACTTACATTTTCACTTTTGATTCCAAGGGCTGTAAGCTGATATGATATTTTTCAATATTATTTTCTTCATCCATGGCAAGCTGATGGCTATGGAAAAGAAAAAAAAAAGGGTTTAATGTGTCTCAGTGTGACATTTTTGCAATCACTATGAATTAATTCAGAAATTTTGACAGGAACGTACAAGAGCTGCTCATTAGAAGGTATCGCTGTCTTTGGAGGAAGGCATCTCGTTCCCCATCTCCAGCCCCATTTGACTGTTATCCAAAAGTACCAATTTGGACCTAGTTTCCAGATCAGAGCCCGCCTGAGTCCTTGCACTAAATCTTCCAGATGCCACAGCTCTAAAGACAGGCACACCCAGCAAAGAAGCTGCTACAAACAAACAAAAAAACCCAACCCTGACAAATATAATAGATGTTCTTGCTAAATTAACTTTCATCCCTGGGGCTACATTTGAAAAGCTGGAGAGTAAAATGAAAGTAACAATGGTAATGCCAGTAGCAAATGAATTGCATCAGCAATAGCCATACAGGAATATGAAGAAAAAATTCTTTGTAATAAATGATGACCAAGGAATTGATGCTGCAAACCGATTGCTTTGAGAAAGCAATTTTAAAATGCTAGAAGATAAAAATCAAACATCTCAGGGCTGCTTTGGATAGGACTAGAAACATGAATGAAAGGTCTTCGCATGAAAATTTGTAAGATTAGACCCCAACCTGTGGAGTTATTTTGAGACTTTACTGGACACTTAATAACATCGTTCAATCAGCAGCAGTTTTCAGAAATTATCCTCCTGTAACTAAAGATAAGAATTGTTTATGGGAGAGATACAAAACTTTGAGTGTTTAGTATATTACCAAGTGAGAAACATGGTCTACAACAAAGAGACTGTCCCTCAGAAAGGGCTTATTGCCTTGTAAAAGCCATTTCACATATGAGATATCATGGAAATCACACATTTACCTTTGAAGCAAGTCTTTGCCATCATTGACCTGTTCCAAGGTGTGCTGGAGCCTTTTGAGTTCTTCCTACAAGGAGAGAAAAAACATTTCAATACGCTTATAGGAAAACCTTAGTTGACACTGGAGATTCCCCCTCAACCTCAAGACGTAATGAGCCCACCACTAAACAAAACTGTCCCTTGGGTAATGTTTAGGGGGTTGCTTTCAGATTTAGGTATCCAAAATAACTATGAAGAAACCAATGTATTTATCAATATGTCCAGCAGATAAGTTTGAAGGAAAATATCAGACCTACAAAAAAAAAAAATAGGCAGAGCAAAAAGGAAAGTATTCTTTCATGTCTTAGGTGTGCGGCTGCTTTGATTTCAGAGATGGTCTTGGTAAGAGGCAAGTGAGCATCAGCTCATACTTTCAGGCACTTCTCTCTGTTCCACAACCAAACAGTATTCAGTCTCATAATTAAGAGTCACTGGCTGAGATTTACAGTCCGATGCCTTCACCAGGGCATTTGCATCAGATTCTGTTTCAACAGAAGAGATGTCACAAACTTAATTGCAGATGCACAGCTGGGGGTCCCTGCATCCATGCTAATGTTCTGGGAAAATCTACCCATGGTGTTCAACACAGAGATACGGCTTAAAAACCTAAATTGTACCCGGCTGGCGGGGTTTTCTTGTTCAGAAGGGGTGGAAGTTGAGGGGTGGAGAGGAAACCTGGTCGCAATGAAGTGCGTGCTCCAGGGGATGCAATTCCTGGGCTGAACTTCCCGTTTCCTCACAGGGCACAACCCCACAGAGGGCCCTGGCGTCACTGGGACATGCATGTGCAGAGGACACACGTCCCAGTCTCCTTAAAAGCTGGGCTGACAAGCAAACGCTGACTGTGATGCAATGCAAAGAGCATCACCCTGCCGAGATGCGGGGATATGCCTTCAGGATTGTGTTCATACATCAACTGTTTGATAATTAAGCAACACTGGAAAATGAGGAATCTATGCAAAACACAAAGATGTTAGCCCATGACTTCTTTTAGCTCATTAAGTTGGGAATCAAATGTAAAAGCAAAAGCTACTCAGAATAAGGAAGGAATGTAATTTACTTCACACCCAGCTTGCATACAGACACAGGATTCAGAGGAAGGCTAAGAACTTTAAAAAGGCAAAACAAGGATATTTTTGTTTTGCGTATCTTATCTGACCCAGGGATGTATCAAAGAATTTTGTTTCCAATAAGACTGCTGCAATCTCCAGGAGCACAACAGATCAGCCAACTCTACCTCCCGCTTTCCCAAATGAAGCTGATTTTGTAAAACACAGAAATTTTATGTCGTGCTTTTTAATCCTGTACAAGATTCCACCCTGTTCGACATGAAACAAGTTCACAGTTGGTAGCTGATTTACTCCTAATAGAGCTTTTATTTCCTTCCAGCCTTGGAAGGACTATTACTGCAAAATATGTTTTATGCATAAATGAGATTTGTCAAGACGACAGGTTAGATGTTTCCCCAGTCTTTGCCCCTCTGGGTTTCTAATTGTAGCACCATTTTGGACACGCTGCAGCTGATAAAGCAGTGCACGTGATTTGGGAGGCCTGGCTACTGCCTCCGCTCATCAGCCGTTGGAAATAATCCAGTCATGAAACTTCTTTTTATTTTTGCCTTCCTTTTTTTTTTTTGGCCTGCTCTGAGGAACAACCTCTTCTGGCATACTAAAAACAAGCAACTTTCAAAATTGTTTTCTTTGAAGCACAGTTCAGTTCAAAGATAACCTTTTCTTCTCCCATATTATTCCGCCGGTCATTTTTTCAGCGTATCCCAGAGCTACGTACAGTAATTTAGAATGGGAAAACAATTTGCAGTTGACTTTATATATAGCTCTGGGTGACAAAACCTGCATGACTTACATAAATCATTCCTTGTGTTTGACATCATTTTCTATTAACCTCAGGGTGAAGACTGAACAAAAAAAAAAGTAAAAACCAAAATTGGTTGTGACATTTTTGACTATTCAGTCTTTCAATTAAACATCACCGGACAGTCTTTGTAAAAGCCGTAATACAAGGCAACTACAGAAGGGGCATAGTAATGTTTGCATAATTGGAAAGAGAAGGAGACATAAAATCTATACTAATTTCAGTTTTGCGTCATTAACCATGAAGTATTGATTATTGCTCCTTGCGACAGAATTTATGAAGCCAGCTATGCTGCTGCGCCCACAGAAAGCGCTTCGGATGCTCTGCCCGCAGCCCCCGGCGGGGTAGCTGGTGGGCGGCAGCGACAGCCGGGACGCTGCTCTTCCAACCCACAGCCTGAGGAGACGCATCTCCCCGCTTACGCCAGGAGTGACCCAGCTGCAAACTCGAACTTCAGAAAATTAAACTGGAAGAGATCCATACTTCTGTTGGAACACACGAGGAACTACGACGCCTCTATAAACCTTGTTATAATGTAAACATATTGTAAAATCTACTGCAGTTTTCGTTTTCCTGCTTCAGTCGAACACTGACATTAACAGCCATCGGGTAGCTACAGATAGATATAGATACCTAAGAAAGAAAAAGCAACAAAAGCTTGAAGTGCAAGACCAGCATTAAGAGCAAACTAAAGTGCCTTTTTCTAGTCTTCAACGTGCACATTCTGCTTATGCATGAATTATTTTTCAGCCCGTAGGTCTGTACTTTTAGGAAGCTAGGCTGTTGCAGCGACTTAACTATTGCCAGGAAACCCTGTAGCCCTGCGGGACAGAAAAGACCAAGGGGCTCAAGCCTACAGACCCCGGCCCGGGAGAAGCCTGTGTAAAAGAGCTGTCTTAAGCTGCACTGAGCTGGCTCCCAGCGCAGTTGGCGCATTGTAAAAGCCTGGCTTGGCTTTGCTGTTAGTTCTTACTTAGAGCAAGAAGATTCTGGGTCCCTCTACCTTTTTCCACTGCAAAGAGCTGTGTTGGGCTCCAAGCAGCTCAAGGACAGGCTCTGTGTGTGCGTGTCCAGTGTGATGATTTAGCAATCTCACCCAGCTGCCTTCAGCACTTTTCAGGGTCTTTTTTTAATGGAGGGGTGCAGAGGTTGCCGTAGACCTTGGTCCTTGTTCGGGCTTGCGCAGAAATGTCACCTCTCGTTTGACAGGCGATGGCAGCCAGCCATCCCGGGCAGGTTCAGATGTGAGGAGCAGAAATCTAAAACAACCTAAATGTACAAGTCCCTAAATTCCTTTTGAAGAAGTCTGCTTCAAAAAACAATTATTAGTGCAAATTCTAAGGGAAGAAATCTGCAGATGTTAAATCAAACCTAAATAAATATTTACCTCAAGTAGCAAGCAACGATTCCTTTTTGTTGCTGTACCTAAAAATATCCATTCAGGTCAGTGGAGCTATTTATACCTGTGGGTTTAGACCAGCACAGAGAAAACAGGGCAGAGGCCACATATTAAAAATTAATTTTCAAAATAATTTTTGGACATTCACACTAGTCCTTGAGTATATCTGCCTAAGAAGTCTGTCGCTTGCTGCTGAATGAATATACAACAGTGCTTCCCAAGAGGTCAGAGAGATGGAGATGGGAAGAGAAAGCACCAATTTCAGTAGAACTGCAGCCCAAAAATAACAGTAATAAAAGGGATTTTTTTCCATTTTATAAATAAGAGTGAGTATAGCAGTTATTCAAACATGTCAGCTTTTGGTAGTACTCTCTCTTGTTGGTGTTCTTTCAAATTTTAATCAGAATTTTGTTGAATGGTGATTTTCAGATTTAGAAATGAAATACGAATTAGCCTCGCTGACATGGGTTAGTTACTGCAGGGAGACGCAGCATGGATGTTCAGGGTGGATCCTGTATCGAGCCTGCCGCTCACCTCTGATGGTCCCACTATGAGGGTGGTGAGACAATGGAACAGGTTGTCCAAAGACGTTGTGGATGCCCCAACCCTGGAAGTGTTCAAGGTCAGGTTGGATGGGGCTTTGAGCAACCTGACTGTGTCGAAGGTGTCCCTGCCCAGGGCAGGAGGGCTGGAACTGGGTGATCTTTAAGGTCCCTTCCAACCTAAGCCATTCTATGATTCTCTTGCTAGGTCTTTCCACCTCCTTTCTTGTGTGCATCTCGTCCATTTAGGTCACAATATCTTCAGGGAAGGTAACAGGTCTTCTTTTTCACTTGTGCATCAGGGCTCTGATCTTGATTAGTTAAAATAGAATGTGGTTATCAACCACTGATTAATAGCAAACAGTTTCAGACTCTTCCATCAAATACTGCCTGTCTTTCCCTTCCACGGCTCACCTTCAGTGCAGGGGGACCACAGTCCCTCTGCTACAAAGGTTGCTCCTGGTGAGCACAGGGTGAGTGCAGGTTCTGTCCACACCCTTGTCTTTCCAAACAAGCCAAAGAAGGTGTCAACCAAAACCCAAGGACTGCTCAAGGAAAGAAAGTGTCACACTGAACAGAAAAGGAGGCCAAGAGTAGGAAACAAGGGGCAAGGGTGACTGAAACGTTTCAGGCTGGCAAGGGGTTACCACTAACCCGAGTGCCACTGGGATGACCGATAAGCATCATGGCTGTTCAGCACAAACGAGCGTGTGCTGGTGCTGCAGCAAGGTTCGTGAGGATCTGGCTGATAAACGGAGCACACATGGGAACAGCGGCCGCTAGGCAGTTAGCTCACACGCTTGCTGCCCGTGTTTCCATTTCTAGGTCATTGAGAGATACTTCACTCACTATGCATTTTCTTAGTTTATTGAGAATAAAGTTATGCTTGTAAGAGCCCAGCTGCTACAATTTAAGTTATTCTCTGAAAAGAAGGACCACAGTGCTTTCCACTGTTCTGCAGCACAGGTGAACTCTGGGGGAATTTTTTCAAAAACAAGTTTCCTGTAAGTTTACCAGCTAATATCTTTACAGAATATGGTCTAATTTTCCAAACGTCCCCTTAGATCCTCCTTACCATGTGACTCAGTTGACGAGTCTTTTATGGCTTCTTGCTCAGTTTGGCGTGTTTAGAAATCTGTTGTACCGTTGGTTTTTTCCCATCCCTGACATGTCACGCACGTCTATGAGGACCCCCCAGGCACAGCAGCGGAGCATTATCTACAGCACTAGCACTGAGAAGTGCCTTCTGGCTAAAAGGACTTCTTGTCCAAGCACTCTGAAATCTCTGTGCTGCTTTAGACTGCTTTCAGATTGACTTCTGAGGTTTACCACAGAAGTTCAGGGTGGAGCCAGGGGTGCAAATTTGGGATCATTTGAATCAAGCTTTCCTCTAACACTGTCCCACAGAGAAAAAAAGAATTGCAGCAGAAATACTACGGCACTTCAGATAGTTTCTAGACTGCTTTCTGCTTTTTGCACCCTGGGCTGTTCAGCACATTGTGTGACCCAACACAACAACTGGCAGCTGAGTCCCTTACCCTGCCTGGGGCTGGCTTGGGTTTCAGGAGCTGGAGCCCAGTGTTGGGTTCTAGGTACATCGTTCAGTCCTTTCACTAAAAACCTAACGAGGCAGAGAAGGAAAAGATTTGTTAGAGCAGCGAGTTTACTGTTCTGCCAAAGGTAAACTCCTCGCTGCATCCTTTCTCAGAGTTTTACTCATTACATTTTAAAATTCCCAGGGGATGCATTTGCCTCCTATTTCACAGGACACTTGCATTACTTAGTAGATGAATTGGTAATATTTTAATTTTCTTCACGTAAAGCCCTTCCTCCCTTTTTATACCCTATGGACATAATATCTAATTGTTTCTCTTCCCAAGATGGAGGAGGGCATGACATTGCTCTCTCCTCACTTCTCATTTAAACAAAATAGGACTCAATACAAAACTTCATTGACTAAGTGTAAACCCCGCATAGGGAACAAAAGTGGAAAGTCTTGGCCTTTGTATATTTGAATGGAGCTTGTGCCTAATCCCTTTGCTACGATCCTGGTTACGTAAGGATGCCCAGGACAGCTGATATATTAATTCCTCTTATAAGCGGGTGTAAACAGCCGGCAGGGAAACACAGCAATGCTGGTGATATCTCCCAGGGGATGGGAGCACTCACAGGATGACCTGTTGAGCTCTTCTCCACTTTCTGTGATATCAATAATTTTTTCTTTTCCTTCTTTCAGCTCTGCCCTCAGGAAGAGTAATCTATCGCACCATGGCTACAGAACGTTATTTCATAGTTACAGCAGCTCTGGAAACCTTGCACAAGGATGAATACCATTAAAAAGCCAAGTCAGATTCCTTTTAAAAAGCTTCTTCTTTCTGATGCTGTCACTGCGGTCACGGCTTTCATCAGCACCGCTTCTGCCTCAAAATACACAAGCTTTTAACTTTCGCCAAGGGAACCAACTAGAGAGAATGAAGCCTCTTGACATCTTGGCTTCTCTGTTGCCAAAGTGCTTCTGAAACTACAGCCAGTCTGAATACAGAGGAAAATGTCTGGAACAACACAAGTGCTATAGGAGACTCAGCAAAGAAAGCATGTCATAGGTTACAGGTCAAGGGAATAGGAAAAAGTTATATATCCAAACACACACACAGGGATTCAAGTCCATGGCAAGAAAACCAATTTCTCACTGAAGTCCAGAAATTTTTGGAGCTAATTATAACAGCTACCCTACAAGTGGCAGCAGGCACTAAATGATTCCCTTATGGGATGAAGAGATACTATAACCATATCTAGGATTTTAATGCCATTTGTATGGGACCTGATGTGACAGCGCAAAACCTTGTAAATCACCATAGCTTCACTGAATCAGAGAACGTGTTACATGTTTTCCACTATATGTTGCCTTTACTACAACGACAACCTACACCAGAGCCAGAACTGGTCAAGACAGCAACCAACGTGCTGTAGGAAACACTGATTTTTTCAAAAGCAAGTTTCCATTTGGACCAAAACCCAACATTTTTGACATGCCAGATGCCACCAGACCCACTGTGAGAGCAACCAGCCTTCCCTGCAAGTCCTGGATAGCAAAAGGCAGCCCCAAAATCCCAATGGGCACGTCCAGTGTTGGAAGAGCCATGGAGGCAACAGGGCCAAAGCTCACCAGGGCTGACCACCTGTGAACACTGCACTGAAGAGAGGGCAAAGCCTAACAACAACATATTTCAGAAGAAATGAAGCTTTCCAACCCAGTGTTGGTTCATGCAGAACAGTACTTTAATCTTCAAGAAAGGAAAGTAAATGGCAACCCTGGTGGTTGTGTTGCTTTATGGCACAAAAGCTGCACCTTGGAAAGAACAGCATTGGCCAAGTTACATGGGGAATGGTAGGTGAATGTTTTTATGGAGACGAGACATGTCTGTCACCAACAGTCCAGGTTTCTTCATCTGAACCATTACTTTACCCTTTCTCTGAAGGCTGCAGAAATACACCTGCTAAAGACACACCAGTGCTATGGTCTAACAGTTACTTTATGAAGGACACAAATCTGCACCCGACCCATTCTACTGGAAGAACCCACACCTTCCATCTCCCTCTAAGGTTTTCATTCCATATTACAGTTGAGTCCAGATTAATTTTGAGAGAGATATGATGAGATTGCAACCAAACTAGTGTGGATTTCAGCATGCCAGGAAGTGGAAAAATCTGACATGACAGATCCTTCTTCTGAATTCCCAGTGGAGGTTTTTCCCCCCAGAAAAAGTGAGCAGCTCTTTTTATAGCTCATGAGCCTATTACTTCTAATGACAACAACAGATGACTGCTTTAAAACTGAAAAGAAATATATTAATCCAATTTTCAGCTTTTCAGCATGTGGTACTGTCTACTAATTTTGACAAAAGAGAAGATTGATGAAGTAGTTTAGGAATTAGAAGGTTACTACAAAAAAATAAATTAAAAAAAAAAATCACACATCTATTACAGAAATGCTTTTCTACACTTCTCGCATTTCTGAAAGCCCCATTTGGACCAAGCAGTATGTATTTGGTCCATAACCAAAAGAGCTGTTTTTTGGAAAGCAGGCACAAATGCCTGTTACATTGCACAGTAGCAGCACTTACAAAACGGTCCCCAAGCCACCAACTTCACAGCGACTGCCTTTGCTTGGACAACGCACCTGCAGGATTCAACGCCAGGAAGCTTTGCCCTCCAGCACTGCATGCATGGGAACACCTATCCCTGCGCAGGACAAGCGTCCCCCCGTGCCAGGGCGGTGAGGACGGAGGCGAGTCAGAAGCGTGGAGCCGCGCTGAGCCATGATGAGTGTGGTCGGGCATGCACGGAGGAGGCTGCCGGGGAAGATGGCTCCAGCATGGCCTGGCTCATCAAACCTTCCCATGGCCATGTACCTGCTGTTCGTACAGCAGCTTCGTTCTTGGTCGCAGCATCAAGGAGCAATGCTGGCTCCCAGAAGGGGCCACCACCTCCCAGCCTCCCGAACGCACAGGCCGCTGTGCTTTGCTCTTGTTTTTAGGTGTTTGAGACTCTGTCAGTAGCGTGGTCCCTCTCCTGCAAGGCACACGAGTGAGAGGTGCCAGCACAGCCAGCAGCCACGGGAAACCTCTGGTCAAGGACCCTAGAGAAGAACAGTTGCATCTACAGATTTTAGGCTCATGGAAGAATACGTGCATTCACAGAAACGCTATTTACTCTTTTATGACGAACTACATACTGAGCAGTTTTGAGTGGGCTCTTAATTTTTATGTATATTGTAATTTCCACCAAACACTCTTGTGTTTGTCTTCAACATGAGAAATAGCTTTTCCAGGCTGATAATGAGACTACTCACTCGTTGGGATGCTTATAACTATGCAAGCACACCAAGAAACCAGCAACCCACTTACTAATGCGCCAGCCGAGCTGTGCTTGCTAGAGACAGTAAGCACAAGTGATTTCAGTGTCCACCCCTGTGCTACCTTCCTTTCCATCCCCACCATCTCTTGATCACACAATACCATATTTTCTAAAACAAGTGGAAAATATTTTATATTCAGCAGCCAGAAACCGCTCGGCCATAAAGATCATTACAGTTGGAGAAACAGAGAAAGAGTCCTCCCAGGCTAAATCCCTGCAGCAGGACAGCACCCCGCATCCAGCCTAGCCAGTGTCCCCCATCAGTCACTCCAGACGTCACATCCCAGATGTCAGGCAGTAACAAAAGACTTGCATTTTTCTGTACAGATCTGACTGCAAGTTCCATAAAGATTCCTCAGCACTCTCAAGAAGTAAATCTGTATCATAATGGTTTTAAGGATGGACATAATTATGCAGAGGCACGCACAGGCCAATTAAATCAGTAGGGAGACTAGCAGAAGGGTTACCTAGGGTAAAGCAAACGCCACGGTCCTCGTTGGATCCCAACACCGATTGCATTTTAGGATTGAGATAAGAGCACCCTATGTCTGTATATCATTACCTCCTTGCCAGCACTGAGCTGTAAGCCAGGGAGCCAATGTGGGCTCCTGATCAGCTACTGTTCTTGCACAAGCCAACAGGTCCAACTAATAACCTCTCACAAAACTCATCAGTTAAATTTAGCAAGAATTTTCTTTCTGTTCTTTTTTCTTCTCTTCAGTCTCCAACTTGCTCTATGCAAACTGGATAGCAAATTTTTCAAGGTGGGGACCCAGCGTTGGCAGAATATCACCATGTGCATGAGGCTTCATATACACAGAGCACCTTGCTAAGTGATTTTTTTAAAGCTCCTTCAAAAAGAGATTGCTTATCGTCTGGCATTTCACCCCAACGCAGCGGCAAACAGCGACAGTGCAACTTAACACGGGGATCACAGCAGAAATTCCTCTAACTTTTGTAGCACGGCTGGGGACCACTATAAAATGGTACCTAGCTAATTAGACAAGTCATAAAGATGTTCCCCTGGCAATCTCACAGGTGAAATAATCTAATCTTCTACACCCTGCCTTCCTAGTTAATCTCCTGATAAGAGTCATTAACACAATTGTTCAGTCTACTGTAGTCCCTTTATAAAATGCATCTAATTTACAATCCCATTAAAAAGATGGCCACAGATTAGTCTCAGAGGCAAATTACAAAACTATTCAGTTGTGGTTTTAGCACATATCTATAGCTATATGAATTCTGGAGAAAAAAAAAGCCTCGAGAAAAAAAATCACGGAACATAGCAAGTTTCAGAGCAAGTATACTCGTCAAAACCCACCTATCTGATTTTCTGTAAAAAATTAAATATAACTGCAAATTGTGGGATACTCTGTTCAGCAGCTGAGCAATGATGTGGACCTTTTTCTTCTGTGAATAGCAATATAAACCCCCAAGTACTAGAAGAGCACCAAAGGTATACGAAGTTCTTTCATTTAAAAAGAGAGGATGTAGCTACTTCACAGCTTACGCTACATTTCTGCTGCTATTCAGTATTGAAGTTAGTTCTGTTATGGAATTTGAGGTGCTGGAGGATGCTAAGCGTTGGGTGTTTCAAACGTTGGAAAGGGTGAAGGCACTGGATCTTCTAAAAATATAATGAAACAGATGTTTGCTGCTTTTCTGTATTTATGCTTCGTAGTATCAACTTCTAAAATGCAGCATGCAGAAGCTTCCAATACTATCTACTTCTGCCAATGCTTCCAAGCTTCCAGTACCACCTTCAGAAGGCTCACTTTCATCCAGGAAAGTGATTTGGAGATTGTTTCAAAAAAGAAGCAGAATAGTCTGTCTCTGTCTTGGCTTCTCCAAAAGCTACACAGGTCCTAAGCAAAAAGCTTGAGGTAGACTACAAATTAACAAATGCCATGAAACATCTCCAAACCCAAAGCTGCGGTTCTGCCTGGGATCTTAGGGCAGAAACAGCTCCAGTGCGATTTTTCATAGGATACAAGAAAAAGCACTCAGATTCTATTAATTTTCAACAAAATTTAGGCATTTGAGCACTGTGAAGATTAGAATACAGAATTTCCAGAGTTTAACGTTATTGAACGTCCCAACATAAAAGGCGTCTCAGTCTTGTGTTTCCAGTCCCTCCTCATCCTTCAGCAGCACTTTACCTTCCAAGTGCTCTCCATTTGTTTTTTTTGTCTTTCACAAACAACAAACCAGCTGTGGAATTCAGGACATCACAAAATCAGGCAGGAAATATTCCTAATTTGTAAGAGAAACTCCCTCATATTTCTACTCCAGCTGTCGGGAGGGTTGAAAGCAGCATGCTAAAAATGATAGCTCTTCCAAATATCATCTTTCTGTTGCTTTTAGGAGGAAACCCGAGGAGCCTGTGGTGCATAGGAAGCGAAGGCTGTGTTTCCAAGCTTTTATGTGAAGGTGTGTGTCACAGGGTCCCAGCATGAGAACAGCCTGGCCATGCTGGAGTCCTTCGGAGCAGGGGGAAGGGACTAGCTATGACCACCATGGACCAGGGTAGATGGAGCAGAGGCAGGCGGCGGTGATGGGCAGAGGTGGCAAACTCCTTTCAAAATCTAGGCTTGAGTCCACCTTGAAAAGTTCATCTGTCCAGAGCTTCTTTTAAAGGAACACTCTTCCAGCACTTAGATCTGAGCTCTGGTTCGAGACTCAGGTTGAGCCATTTTGAATTTCTATGTTTCCCAGGCCAGAATTCCAAAAATCCTAAGGTCAGAGGGTCTTCAAGCCTCTCTCCCTCCTCAGAGTTGTCCAGCATTAAATTTCTCTGGAGTTGCAGGCATCTTGCAAAGGGCAAGCACTTGCCGGAGCCGCATCACTAACCTGGAGAAGGAGAACATAACACTCCCAAACGTCACACTACAGGCAAAGGGGCAGCAGCTGCTGAGGTAAAGGAGGAGGGATCTATGGCAGTATCTGCCAGGTTCAGAGGTTGCTCTTGTTTGAGCTCCTGAGGAGTTAAATCTAATTTCTCATATACTGGATGTCTAAGAAGATGTTTTAATTGAAGGCGGTTGCTTAGCAACTGCATCCCCTGTGCTGCAGCGACGCTTTTCACCTGGAGCAGATAAACATCAGGATGGCACTTTACAAATCTGATTAGCAGCAATGAAATAGCTGGCTACAACGAGCTGCAAGTGCTTTTCCAGAAGTTATGCTTCTAACCTGATACCCATCAGCAGGGAAAAAGCAATGAAACTCATTTGCAGGTCAGAAGAGCTCTCTCCTCCTCCTCTTGCCCAACAAACATTTTGGTCTACTTCTCACAACCAGAGCTTATCAAGAGGGAGATAGCATTGACAGGATTTTTCTTACTCGAAAGATTTCACTGCAGTTGAACACATAATGATAAAATACTAGAGTAGTCGCAATCATGCACGGATGTTTTTCTGAACAGGCCTATGATTCTTTGAAAAGCATCAGAAAGAGCACATTTTCAGACCACAGAGAAAAAGATTTCCTCATAATTTTTGTAACTGGACATTACTGTGTAAAGACTGCTACTATACCAGCCTTTACAAGCAGTTTAAAAGCTGGTTATTGGTGCTACAGCTATGTAACAAAGATATTAAATGTTTGAATAGCTCACTTTCAACATTTTTGCATTACAATGTTAGTGTAAATGTTGACATTTATATCTTACTTCTGTCACGTTCCATGATCTGCTATGTCGGGGTCTAATACATAGTGACCAATTAAGCATTTAAGGTTCAGAAAAGATGCGTGTGCATTGTCCCAGCCATGACCAGAATGCTGTTTGCCAAGTAAAGGCTATTCTCGTTGCCTTCATTATGTTCCAAAAACCCCAAATACCAAATGCAGAATAACAGGCTACGAGACCCCAGGGAACTGCCTATTTGAATGTTCAGAGTCATGCGCGTGAGACCCACTTCTCGGGTCTCCGGAGACCTTCAGAGGGTTGCTCACCAGCAGCACTCCAGCTCACAGTGTGGGGAGCAGCCTGGCTGGGTACCGCAGGGCCAAGAGGTAGCAAGGGGGGCTTGGAGGGAGTGCAAGCTTGTAATCCAGACAGCTAGATTGAAGAGCAAGGGACATTTTTCATGAGCCTTGGCATGTCAAAAACAAAACCGGTTGTAAAAAGAGCTCCCAAGAAGGTCAATGGTTCCTGGAAAGATAGAGAAGAACTCTGCCAGTGGCAAGCCCCAGAAGAAGGTATGCTGGGAGGGTTTTCAAGGCAAGTTTAGCTTACCCAGCTCGTATTTGAACATCTAACCACCACAAAGGTCCCAGTTAAAAAACCCAACCCTTCTCCAGCTAGTACTTGAGCATCTGCGTAGATTTTTCATGTCAAATAGAACTCAGAAAAACATGTTAATTTGCTGTCTAGGATTAGAATGAACTTCAGCATGTGCTAGAAGTCTTTCTCACTGTTACACGGACCAAGCTTCAGCCTTCACTATGAGAAGTAAAGCCTGGGCTTTTGACTCTCCCAGGGCAAGTTGCACAACGCTTCAGCTGGTGTTGCAGGAATGGGCTGCAAAATGTGCTTTTTCTTGGCAAGTACTCTTGAGACTGCCTTTGATGTAGCATCTCCATATCACAAGACTACTATCAGGATACACAGCAGGGCTCTGTCACATCTTCTAATATCACTCCAAAGTATTGAGCCAAGGACATCCCTATCAGAGCTTGGCTGCAGTTACGGAGCTATTTGCCAAAGTCCAGATTCTAGAGGGCTATTACTGTAATGTAGATGAACTACTAATTAGCCTGGACCATAGAGAATTTGTCCCACATGTATTCTTTATCTGCGGGATGAATCATGTTGAATCATTGGTTGTAAACTACATGAATCAAACTATAAGCCAGAGTTTCCTTTTTTCCATTTAAATCTTCTGTAATCTCTTGAATAACTCTCCATTCTTTGTTACTATTCCTTGGTTTAGATCTTCATCCTCATCTCAAAAACTGGCAGAGCTAGTAAACACTTGAAAATTGAGAGCCAGGACAGTGTTCTATATGCCTGACACTAGGCAAGTGAAGCACAGAGGAGTAGCTTAAGCTGGTTGCCAGTTTTGAATGCTGCCCATCTCATGACAATAAGGTCATAATGCTTTACATAAGGATGCTGCTATTCGACGGTTAAAAAGAACTTAAAACTAACATTTGCAAATTCCATCCTTGAGCTACTGAGAAGAAAATAAAGACAGCCAAAGGAAAGTCTTTCCTTTCTGAGAAAGAAGATCCCATAGAGCTTCCTTGTTTTTGACCAAAATATTGCTAGCAAGGTATTCAGACACCAACATTTTCAGTTTTATTTAGAAAAGCTAGAAGAAAGTCATCTACCTAAGACAGAAACAAAACTTAAAGCCTTATGTAGTCATCCAGCTCAGACAGCTACACCCAAAATTTGTCCTTCTAATTATATAGAGAGCAATCAACCCCTGTATTTCAGGATCTAAGGATCTCCGATAGGGCCAAGATGTTCCCTTCCCTCTTTGCCATCTTCAGACTTGATAAGCCATGGACAGGAGTAGGAAGGTTAAACTACTGCACTTCCCTGTAGCATCACAAGTTTCTTGTGGGGAGGCTGAAGGCGTGGTGTGACACCCTGCTGTGACCCACGGTGATATCTACGTTAACAAGTAACGGGATGGAACAGGAGTAGATCTGCATGGCAAAACCAATGGTTTGATAAGCTGTTGGGGATATCAACAGCCCGGTCCTAGTGGCAAACACCTACCAGTGGCTCTCAGCTTAGCTCCAGCCATGACGGATACCGCTTGTACACTGCGAGGTGTTCTGAGTCCAAGTACAGTAAGGGAGGGCAATCAGGAAATTTCTTCCAAAGACACTCTCCTGATCCAAACTAAAACGCCAATATAGAGGCACGGGTGTCAATCTAATGTCCTGTTAGTCTTACATAGGTCTGGGCATCGGGATGCAGAAGATTAGCAGGGCCTGTAGCAATAGGACAAGGGGTAATGGTTTTAAACTAAAAGGGGGCAGATTCAGACTAGATGTAAGGAAGAAATTTTTCACAGTGAGGGTGGTGAACCCCTGGCCCAGGTTGCCGCCCAGAGAGGTGGTGGATGCCCCATCCCTGTGAACACCCCAGGTCAGGCTGGACAGGGCTCTGAGCACCCTGCTCTGGTTGGGGACGTCCCTGCTCACGGCGGGGGTTGCACTAGGTGGCCTTGGCAGGTCCCTGCCAGCCCAAACTGTTCTATTAATCTATGAGTCTTAAAATCAACACATAGCATTTGGAGCTAAAATAGTAAATACTTTTTCCTTGGTGGTAGCACTCCAAAGTCAAAGCAGAACCACAGCATTATTTCCAAGGTTTATTAGCTCTTCAGTTATTATAGTCCCTTGTTTTCTTGGCTCGCCCTCCCGCCAGCTGCCTTATTTGCTGTGTGAAACCCTCAGTATTAACCACAATACAGGTCCTTAATGTTTAATGTGTGGCTGATAGAATCCTGCAGCATCCAGCAGAGCCTTTGAATAAAGGGCACCCTATAAAAAAAAAAACTTAAATGCAAACAAAAAAGCAGCATGTGAAACCATACGATAGAAGCTGGTCGCATTCAATCTCCGAAAGCAAAGAGCTACAGTTTATATGAATAATTCAAAAACAGCCTCAGACAAATGATCCCAGGTCTATAAGGAAATGGTAAAACCTCTGGAGTCTGCAGCTCTTTTTATTACAGCCTGGTTCTTGCTGAATGCTCTTTTCTCTAGGGTTATTTTTTACTCTTTTTTTTTTTTTTAAATATATATATAAATGAACAGTCAGATAGGATGTTGAGATAACATGTACAGCAGAGCCCAGAGAAATATTTTAGTTTTATATTCATTTCTGACTTGTAAATTATTCATTAACATGGATCATGCAATTGGGTAAAAATTAAAAATTGGCAAATTAGTTTTCATTTGTTCATGTTAATTATTTAGTGTTCTTCCTTTTTATTAGAAAAAACAGAGGGAGATTAGTCTTGTTCTGACGATCTGTGCTTGCTCCCTAGACAACACACAAATTAGCATTGCTATGGCTACTTTTACGCACCATCTATGGAAATAGGACTCCACTGCCCAGTTCTGTTGCCGAGACATTGTGGCACTGGCTGGATTTCTAAATTGCAGCTATGCCTTGGGATATTTTTCAATAACGCTTTGAAAGATAGGCTGCTGGGTCTTTATTTACAGATGAAGTCAACAATTGTTTCCACGACCCTTCCACGAATTCAGCTGCGGCTCCCAGCCCTCACCAGCACCCATAACCTCGTCCACCACCCCAAGGAAACTCCAGCCAGTGGGAATTTCATCTCCAAATTAAGAGACAGTCATTCCATTTTGATGCTAGTTTTCAAAGATAGGGGTTCGTCTCCATTTTAATATCCATTGATGGGTTTAACTACATAGAAAAAAGCCTAAGCACCAAGTGCCACCACAACACATGTAGCGAGCACCCGTTGGATAAACTGCTGTGTGTTTCCTAGGCGATGCACATCAACGGTATTTGCCTGTTCAGAAACGTTTATCAATTACGTTTTTAATTTTTTTTTTTTTTTTTAACGATATCTCTCCTTAGAAAGTGAGGACTGTGTCTACTCTCTACATAGGAGCAGTGGGACTGATGTTTTGCAGCTAGCTATGGGTCTGGCCCTGCTTGGGTTCAAATGGAGGTATCACTGTGACAAAGGGCTTGGGCTGCTCGTCCTCCTCTGCCCATGTCCCCAAGCCAAACATATTCTCCCCAAGTAGTTTTTCCACGATACGTTACGCATTCACAATACCTTCACCCTGCCCTAGGTCACTTGGCTAGACGTCAGCTAGAGATGGCCCATTTTGTGGGTGCTGAGGTTCACAGTGTTCAGTCACCACCTCCTCTGCTGCTCAGACACTTCCCACCCGACCCACAGAGCTTTCTTCCACGAAACCCATCGGCAGTTGCCAACCCGACCGCTCCGCTCAGCGCAGAGGGAACATGAAAAGACAACGCACCTGCTTCAAGATGCTTTCGGATACTGAGGAACGCATCCTTCATGGTCAGTCTTCAGCTTTGCTATTTGCTACAATAGGGAGTTTTTCACTCAATAACAGCAAATTAGCACGGAAAATGTTAAAAAAAACCCATATAGCCTGCCAAGGAATGTGAGTAACTTGGTGAACATGGTGCAATTCTGGTAGCTAAAAGGTCACCTTAGCTTATAGAAGGAATCTAAAACATTCCCACAGACATTCCTAATTACTTTGGATGTAAGAAATCAGTGCTATAGGCTGTGTAACTGCTAGAGAGGGCTGCAGATCAATTAATGATATCAGCAAATTAAAAAGAAAAAATAGCTAGTGGGAACCCTGACATGTTTATAATGCCAGCCTTTCTCTTCCCAAATATTCACAGCTCTTTACAAGATAGCTTCTCCTAAGGAATTAGGATGAGAACAAAGAAAGAAAAATCACAAAGCCCAAAACACAGAGGAAGTTATGTCAAAAAGCATTTCTAGCATTTCATCCGAACACGACGTAGAAGAATATTGATTAAAAACATTTTTCTGAGCCTTTAGTTCCATTATTTCTAGGAATTGTCCCTGGCATGGGACAATTCTCCTTGTCAAGCAAGCTCCTTCTTTCTTAATCCAGTTACTTGGGTGGATCCTCAAGGTAACCAGTATTGCTGCTGCTTTTCCAAAGAAGAAACACAGCAGCAGCTGTACCTCTGGCTGCATTAGCTAGGCTGGATTTGGAGAAACAAAGAGCAGTGAAGACTGCCCAAGCCATTTCAATAGCTTCTGTCACCTGAAGGCGCAGGTATCCGGGAGGAGACGGCTCCGTGCTGCATGCACTGACGGAGGAGGTTTACTGGAGTTGAGATTCACTCCCTCCCCCAGGGTGAAAGAACTGGCCCTCGTATTAAGGACACTTAAAAGAAAAGATGACATTCTAATTCTGTCCATTTATTCAAGTTAGTTTTGCTGCATAGTAAGTATTAATATAAATAGCACAGCAAAATGCACTGCAATTCTGAATTAAAATTTTCTCATGGTGTAAAGCACAAGCCCCGTTTGCATTAAGTGATTCATTAAAAACAAGTTTGCCTTGACCCACGCCTTACAAAAATATAGCAGAGTTAAATTAGTTAAATTCGTCAGAAACAACACCCAAGCGCTAGTTTAAACCAATGATTTATGCTTGACTTTACGTAGAGAGTCACAGTGATTAAGTCGTGCCTGTCCGTGGGACTCCGGGGCCCTCCGTGTTGTGCTAAAAACTAGGGCTGCTCACGCATGCTCTTCCAAGCGGCTGGGAGTGCTCTGCCCACAAGTAAATCCTGAATTTCACACTGTGTTTTTTATGACAAATTGTGAATTCTCCTCTGAACCCTTAACGAAGTGAGAAGGGAGAGTACGTGGGAAAAAAATACCCATTTTCAAGCACTATTTTGTAGATAGAGTGTATACATATAGAAACTCCATGTATTCAGATTATGTATGAGAAAACTGCTGAGTAATCATTCATTTTAGTGGAAACGCTAGCACCCTTTCCGGGTCCTTGCTCCTGGCGGGGTGAGGAAAGCGGGTGCTTGCCGAGGAGTTGGGATTTGCATCAACCACACAGCGACGGGGCCCTGTGCAGCGCCGTGCTGCTCCTGGAGCAAGGAACGCCGCACGTCCTTGCAAATGCCGCAAACCTCCGCACCTCTCCCGCCGTAATTACACCATCAGCCCTTCCACCCAAGTGCGCTTGTCACAGGCTGGAAGCTTTCAAGCTCGGCACAGAGGGTTTTGCACTAGGAGACCAATCAACATACAAGCTCTCGGAGGAGTAAAGTTGTTTTCATTATTTTAGTGATGTTGCCTAAAATAAAATAAAAAATCCCATTGACTATGTTCGTGCACCCACACACCAGTTCACCCCGCAGCCCCACAACTCCCAAAACCCTTGGCCAAACACTAAGCGACGGACTTGCGTATCCAGCGAAGTCAGGGCGATCTGGCCGTGAGCCGCAGAGCCCACAAACATCTTTTCAGCTGGAAACTAGCAGCGCTTTCAGACACAGCCCAGCTCCGTCCTCTTTGAAACTAACCAAGTTCCAAAACACTTTTAAGGGAAAAAAAAAAATCTCACATAGAACAAGAACATACCCAAGAACATTTATGGCCAGGACACTGCAAAGGTCTTCTTAGCAGATTTGAAAATGATTTTTCCTTCCCCTCTTTTTTTTTTTTCTTCACCATAATGAGGAAGGTGAACTTCCATCTAACTAGAAATATCTTTATACAAATTAAGTTTTGTGCTAATTTAGATTTCTCCACCAGGAAGCAGATGCATTCAGAAGACAGATGTAATTTATGAACTCTAGCAGCCGTCATTGCAAAGTAAAAAAAAAAAAAAAAAAAAAAAAAGGATTTAAATAGTTTCAAGCATCATTTTGGCTGCACGTGGCTCGCTTTCACTCTGGACCTGTGTGAATACAATAACTTAATGAAAATTAATGGGGAAAGACTGTTTTCATGGACAAGAGTCCCAAATGCAGATAACTTTTTAATAGAACTTCACATTTAGAGACATTAGTTGTCAAGCTGTATTCTCTTTAACGCTACAGAAAAAGGAAGATTCCCCTAAACTTAATTGCTTTGTGATTCTTGGATCAGATCTTTGCAAGTAAAATTTCTATTAATTACAATAGCAATTTACCCTGCTAGAAGTGACACTTGGGCAATGTTAGCAGAAACCCTTCACTTCTGTTAGGTGGCATAACTGGTACTTTGTAAGAACAAGCAACAAATAGCTTTAGCATCATAATCCTGTAGAAATTGTTTACATATTTGGGCCCTATACTCAAATTATTATAATCAACACTAATTCCCAAAATGAATTCACAGTTTCTTGTAACTCTAGAAACTGGGTTGTCATGGTGAATATTTACGAGGTTGATAAAACAACCTTGTGGGATGTGTTCTCAGACACGTTTGATGCACAATAGGAATTCCTGGGTTTTCATACCAACTGGCCTGTTGAAAAGAAAGGTTGCCGCAGGCCCAGCAGATCCTGCACAGGTCCACACCCTCTACGTGTCCACAGCAACAATTCACCGTAGTTTCAGCTCTTCTTTTCTGGGCATCGCTGCCTTTCCCAGAAGTCAGCCCAGCTACTCGTCTAGCTTCTTCCTTTAGGCTTTTGCCGGAAGAGTGTCTGCACTTCAGGCAGAATTAAATAAAAACATTCACAAGCAGCTGCATGCCTCCCAGCAGTTAAATTCCCTAACTGGGATGAGCACCAGAGGTGACAGTTGCTTGTAGCATGGCTTGTGAACTTGAAGGACCTTGACTTCAAGGGTTCTGTTGACTTTACTTAAAATATGCCTGAGAGCGCATCACTGCAATGAAGGATGTTTACTAGTG
The DNA here is from genome assembly GCF_000687285.1 of Phaethon lepturus. Lineage (NCBI taxonomy): Eukaryota > Metazoa > Chordata > Aves > Phaethontiformes > Phaethontidae > Phaethon > Phaethon lepturus. The sequence continues at coordinate 29,047 of NW_010524104.1, forward strand.
GAGTTTCCCCAGCATACTAGTATAACTCCAAATATTAGCTCCATGTTTTTAATGGGAATTTTAATAATTTATCAATTGGATTACCAGAGCTGTCTTATCTATGCTTCCCTGCTCAAAAGTCTTAATGCTGAGCAAACTGACACTGAACAAGTCATCTAAACAATTTCATTCTTTGTATTTACAGTTATAATTGCCAACAGGAAAAGCACATTCTTGTTCTTAGAATGTTCTATTGAGTGATTTCACTTATTTAAATTAACACTTTCACATGGACCCAAAGTGTCTCACCTTTCTCCCTGCCTAGAGAAAGAGACATGTTCTGGTTATGGAATTGACTGTCTACTTTTTTTTTTTTTCATTTTTGTGAAATTGTCCTTAAAAACAGTGATTGGCATGCATACAATACCTTTGGTTGAAAGCTAATCTTCCTCCAAATTAATAAAGAATAATGTGCTCACCTTCACACTTTAAACATAATTCTAGCTGCATAGATTGTGGTTTAACAACTTTATTTCTGACTCCTACTGGTTTCTTTTCCCCAAATGAGATGCCCAAGCAACAAACAGATTTCAAAACAGAAAATACAGTTAAAAAAAAAAAAAAAGTCTCAGCTGAGAGGCTGCAAGGCTGGACTGTTCACATGGTTGTGAAACACCACCAGAAGCTTCTCGAGCCCAGTTGTACCAGAATGGGAGATGGGCAGGTACCCCTTGCAATCATTTGGATAAGCACACACCGAAGGACACCTCGCCTGGTACTCATTTCCAGCTGGGTACCCGCCAGCTCCACTGGATGTGCCTTGGAAGTGTGTCTTGGAAGACGTTAGCAGAAGAGGCAGTGAACAGTTGACCTGTTCACGCTTCCTATTGCAATCATGATTATCAAATCATCTATCATGCCCGGCCTCAGTTCTTTCTTCCGCAGACTGAAAAGCCCTGGCTTATTCGTCCACAAGTGATTTTGTTTGCTGCCTGCCTTTGGCGTGTTTCCAGCTCTGCTCTGTCCTGCTGGGATGCAGGGGCACCACTGCACACAGTAGCATCCGGATAACATCATGATGGTCTCCCCTCTTATTTTCCTAATAATGACTAGGATTGCGTTTCCTTTTCTTACTCCTCCTGAGCATTGAGTTGACATTTTCATCAAGATATCTATTACAGTGCTAATGTCTCATTCCCTTGTGGTAACAAGCAGCTCAGAGCCCATCATTTTAGATGTGAAGTACAGATTTTCCCCCACATATGCCTCGATTTACATTCTCCATAGCGAGCTTCATCTGCAAATGTAATGCCCGGTTACATGTTTGTTTAGCCACTCTTCACAACCAACCATCGTCATTAACCCAAACGATGTAGCCCCCTAAGGGAACTTTGTCACTGCCCTAGTCAAGCCCTTTTTCAGAAAGTCACGGAAGGACATAAAAATTTCAGATAAAACAGGTAGCACATTGACTGCTGATTTGGCAGTAAGTAAATCTTCGAATAGCAGCATCTTAATTTTCAAAGCTTACTGCCATAGTATCATCCAAAGGTAAAACTTCAAAGTGGTAATTAGGTATATTGGCCTACTCTGGAAATAAAAGTCCATTTCTCAGGACTCAGGCTTGCAGAGAAATTAGATTCTAGTAAGACTAGAATACATAAACATACATTTTTATGAATGTGGTTCAAAGGAAAGAATAACAACTGGTTTGTCACCTAGTGCCATTTCATACACCGATACTTTGTAATAGCAAGTTTACAACTAGATAATCATACTTATCCTAATTCAGAACTCCAAAGGGAGAAGGGATATCTTGCTTCGTTAGTCATTGGCCTGAGCAAAAGTATCTACTCCACTCAGCATTTAAGAGAAATGTTTTAACACTAACAGAAATGTAGACTTCTAACACCTGGCAAAAAGTATTTCTTAATCATTCAGACCTTAAATAGTAAACATATTCCAGGTTTCTGCATTCCGCTTCAAGCCTGGGGAAAAAACACAAAAACAAAAGCAAAAGCAAAAAACCTCCCACAACCTTCCCTGTTTAAGATTGAAGTGAATTTGATTTTGCTTATGAAAATGGAAATTCCGTACAGTCAGAAGATGAGAGCTATGGAAAGCAAAGGGAAAGGAAAACTAAACACTAGATCCCACAGTCGTAAGTCAGGGTTCAAGACCAGTTTAAGCACGATGGGAAAATGCAGCCCATCATTTATCACCGGGTCTGTATCAGTCTGGTTGATTCACTATCAGTAAAATTCCTACTTGTATTTTCACACAGTACTGCAGAGTTATTTTTCCTTATTAAGAGTCCGGTAAGGAACATCCCGTAATTGTCTTTCGATTCTTGGATTTTACGTCCAAGCGCACCACTTATTTATACCTCATCTGCACGCGTGTACTATGCACAAATCTATACGTGCACACGTATCTTTACATACAAGCCAAAAAGTTCACTGAAAATTCTTCGTTCAGGTCTGAATTATCTTTTCATTTTTGCCCCCACCTACACGTGAATTATTCCTTTTCATGTTACAATATGTAACTGGAAACTTAAAAGCCTGCCTAACGTTTTGCATTTTTCCTATGGTTCTACCATCAGGAAACAAATTTGCACCAACAGATTAGGCCTGAAAGAGAGAAAATAGGAACAAATATTCTAATACAAACTTAGAGCTTAGTCTTGCAGCTTGCTTGAGGCAGAAGTTGAAGTGCTGTCAGAAGTTTTTGGTATCTTGCAGTGTGATTCTTCATTTGGGTCTTGATCTTTTATCCTGATTTATTAGACCAACAACGATTTTTTGTTTCACAGGCTCCCTCATACCCAGCGTTACTACAGCGGTTACTGAGAAAAATGCAGTAATGATACTGTAATATTCCGAATATCCCCGGGGAAACGGAGCCCAACCTCCCTGTGACCACGCGACTGCAAAGGTCTCTGCACGGCTCAGCTGGAGACCTGGAGCAGAGGGAGGTACAGGAAGACCTTGGGCATGGTGGGGATGGGCTGAGGTCAGGCATGGACTGAAGACTCGTCTGCGTGGTCGTGTTGGAGGATAAATCACGCCCCAAAGGGGCTTCAGATGTAGTCAACCTTCGGGCTGAGAGAGACAATTCACAGGCCGCGTGGAAACATCCAGACTTCTTTTTCCCTCCCCTTACAGAGATCTTTTGTGCATTCCTGTATGCACCCTGGACAAGGGCATGAAGGTTTAAACAATCTAGGGCCGGCTGTCAGGGTCCTAGTCATGCTTCTGCATGTGTTTATACCGTATCAAATCGCAAGATGCTATAAAGCAGCTTTTTACTTATTAAAACAGCCAATTTACCATTTATCTGTCAACACACACATTTCGGAACAGTGACAAAGAGAGAACAAAATGGCTGAAGACACACTACCATTTTTACTGCAATTATTTTTCTTCCTATTTTAGGCACATACTACCAAGAAAATTCAAGAAGTTTTTTTAACACATCTTGCATGAATCGGCATGCTTAGCGGATTAACCGGTACCAAGAGTAGCAAAAAAATAAGTTTTTTCTTCTGGGATCTTCACGTAAACCCACCCAGACAGACCTCCTTCGGGGTGCGAGGAAGGGAAAAAACCCTCCAGGACAAAGCAAGTCTGGGAGGCCCTGTTTGGCTAGCGCAAGGCTTCGCGCTCCTGCAGTGCCGGAACGCAGCTTGGGGCCTGAGAAGCACCTACTGAAAAGCCGCAGGTGATGGAGCTGTAGATATTTATGGGTTTAGACAATGTCAATCAGATAAAGCCACAGGGATTTTGTTGGTTTTGCTTTACTTGAATAAACAGAAAAAAAATTGAGGGGGGAAAAAAAAAAAAAGACTTGGCTTTCTGTCGCACATTGTGTTAAGACTTTCTTCCATTTCACCTCGAGTTTCAAGTCTAAAAAAAAGAAATTAAAAAAAAACTCACTGGGGCTGATAAGATGCCAAGTCCTTTCTCAAAAGCCCTGAGCCAGCGTGGGGCTCCAGCAGCTCCAGACACCCCCAGTGCCCCCGGTCTGCTGCCGGGCTTCCTCCGCAGCCTCCCTCCTCGCAGCCTTTTCCACCGACGCTTTGTGGTTTGTTTTGTTGTTGTTTGGGCAGGATTCACAGAGCCTCTGAAATGACAGGGCTAGACGCACCGCGGATCGACAGGGTGCGAGGAAGCCCCAGAACGTCTCTTTTAAAGCCGCACCAGTCATGGCATTAGCGCGAAGCAGAGTCCTCTCAGGGGTGCAGATCCCTAAGCTCAGCCACGTGCGTTAAGCCTTCACATCAACCTTTAATTGTTAATGTGCTTTCAAGTAATAAGAAAATATATGTGTACTGATGTTTAATGGACAGTGGAAATAGGATCGTCTCCAGAGCAATTTTGTTTTCACTTTGCAGACTTGCTGCTCTGAAGAACAAGAGTCAGGGTAAGTTAATTACAAATGTTGTAGGCAGACTGAAACTGATCTTTTCTTCAGAAGGCTCTAGGGGCCCCTGACCCCGCTCCTCAGCCTGTGACAGTTTTATCTAGCGCCGCTGACCTGACCCAGACCTGGCAGGAAAGCTTGTTCAACATGGCAAAGTTTCTGTTGCTCGTAATTTCTGTGGCTGCTCCATCCTGAAAGGCTTGAAAAGCTCTTCCTCCTCAGAGCTGTTCCACCCAAGCAGACACACAACTCCCAGCCTCAACGCTTACACTTCTATTATACTGTGTAAGTGAAAGCTGCCATGGGGCACTCCCACACGCATACACCCACACACGACTCCACTGGCGTCTCGAATAAAAAAGCCCTGACTTTGTGGGCGTCCCCAGCCTGACGGGACTACAACTACTTGAAGGTTTTAAACAGGTTACAGCCTTCCCTTAGAGATAAAACTGCACTTGCTGCTGCTCAGCCAGGAACCTAATAGCAAATAAACCCAGCTGAGACATACCGGGGAAGTCTGATTCTGCAGTCACAGGGCAGAATCTTTCGGACCTGTTGGCTTTCTGTAGCATCCTGTCTCGGTCCACTGAGTTTTCCTCCTGTGAAATCTAAAGGCGACTTCATGAACTGCAGCATCTTCGCTAGTTCAGCCAGATGCCGTCAGTCTATAATGACCACATTATACAGTATTGGTTTGATTTGCTTTGTTAATTCTGCCCTACTTATTTGAGATTTGCAATTGCGTTGTGGCAAATGAGATGTGCAGAAGGGGCCTTTTCATACTCCCAGCTTCCTGAAAGCATACATTCTTAGGAAGCTTTAAGAGACAGATCCAAACAGGACAGGAAATTAAGGCCCCGTCTCCCAAACATCACAAGATCAGATAAAAAAAGGAAAAAAAAAAAAATCACATCACAGTGTCCACAAACAAAAGAACTGCACATACTGAGCAGCCCCAGATGGTGTCAGTCGGGAAAGGTAAGACGAGCCTGTTCATTTTAACACTGAGGTTTGTCACCATTTTAAGGATGTGGATTTGGACCTAACCCATAGGTCCCATTAAGATCCTGAGCAATGGCATGGGAGCTGGTCTGGGAATAAAACTGCCCTGGACCACTCTGGATGCACCCACTGCAGCTGCTGGTGGACGTTGACACCTTCCTCCTCCTCTCCCAAGCTACACCACCACTCTGAGCAACGTTTTCCCTGACAGAAAGCAGAAGACCATGGTGGACATACTCTCTGAGCAACAGCCAGAGCAAAGACAAAAAACATGCCCCCAGTTTAATATATTCTTCTTGTAAATACTTTCCACCTCTTTCACTACATGATGGGGATCAGCAGAAAGACACCTGAGGACTATTAGTAAATCAGGCAGGCAGAACACGTAGTCTCCATTTCCACTAATGAGCCTATTAATTTGGACTCTAAGGAAGCCTGGCTGGTCAATGAGCAGAGAGACCGAAGTCTTTGATACAGCGTACAAAGCCAGATAGGCCAGGGGACACGTATGTGGGCTCGCTTTGAGGTAGCCTACGCAGCTGGGACCGTCGTTTCATTTGCTGTGCAAGAGGCTACGGCTGTGGCTTGCACACTGTGATAACAGTAATTGAGTTTTTGGATGGCTTCGAAAAAAAAAAAAGGGCAACAAAAAACCACACCAGTCTTCACTTGCTGAAAACCCCCAGGGGTAGTATCACCAGTGCTGGCTCTTACTTAGCTATATTAGAAAATACTTCACAAAATTTTGTTCTGGAGCTCCATATCCACCCTTTCTCCAAGCTAAATAAAAATGCTGCAATAATTATTCTGGGCAAAAGAAAACCCCAATACTTAGTGACAAGAAAACCCCTTTCCTCGCTGTCTGGTATCACTGCACAGGTCTCTGTCACGAAGGACACGGTAGCCTCTACGTTGGGTTCCCGAGAGAAAAATTGAATATGACTGAACTCAAAAGCATGAAATGTCAGAAAAAACACAGCAAAACCCTTCCTTTTAAATGCCTGCATCCTTCCTCCATCTAAGTGGCAGCAAGGACAAAAACTCAGTTCACCCAAAGTTGTGAAAAGTTGTCATCAAAAAGCAAGATAGAGCCCTTAGGTTCACACATGAAAGAACTCGCCTGATTATATCTCTTCTTTTCAAGGTGCTTTTATAGTGCCTTCAATTTTTAAAGTTAGCCCATTACACCAAATATCTTTCACAGCTGAGCCTACAAGGGAAACATCCCATTTTTGCCAAGTTTAATACTACAAGAATGTAAGAAATACCACTATCATAACACAGAACCACTGCCAAGCTACAATAAGGTCACAGGAGTGAACTTTATTGACTGAAAAGCTGAAGAAAAGGTCAAACGGTCACAAAGAGTCACATCCCTACAGATTCAGTATGTATGTGTGCGTATGGTGGGGTGAGGGTGGAAGCTATAGTGAAAATGCTATATAAATGTTAAGTTTAAGATGCTGCCTTAATGCTATGGTTATATCTCTGGGAACTGCAGTATTAACAGGATATATCTGTCAAAATCTGGAGATTCAGGTTTAAAAAAAGTGAATGTTGGCACTGGGTGTTCATCTGCTCCATTTATCATGGATTGCTGAAAGCGGTAAAGGTCAAATCACTACTTCTACAGAAAACTCTTTACAAGTGGATAAACTTTGGCCATGGGAAAGAAAGGTCAGATCAATAATGATATGTAATCTCTCAGAGCCAGCCAACGCTCATCATTTGGAAGATTACGAAGAGAATTTTGTTGCTGGGCATACCAGCAGCATCTCCTGAGCAGCCAGGAACAAGAGGACTTGTGGTTTCTGGAGAGGTGGATAGGAATTGCTGTGCTCCTCTGCAAGCACAGCCAAGCTCATCTCTGCACCAAAGTCAACCATAACAGAGATGAAGTATTTTTCTAAGTTCGCTTAGTGCTAAAATACCATTTTAAGATCAAACTACCAAAAGGGAGCCTTGCTTTCATCAGTTGAGGGTCCAGTCCAAATTGATATGGATTCTTTGCAACGTATTGCTTTCGTAACGGAATACAAGGAGCTATACAAATATTTGAATCTCTATTACAAATAGAAGCTTTTCCTGTTAGATGCTTAGAGGAAAACAAAGGTATTTTTCAAGGAGGTTTTCCTACCCACCCAAGAAACAAGAAAGCCAAACCCTCTAAGAAAGAGAAAGGTTTTACTCAGATCATTTGTTTCAAACTAATCCCCATACCACAGGATAACACAAATTTATTACAATGCTACTTGATACTGGGAAACCCTTGTGCTTCTGCAGGAGGGTTGACCACTGGGAAAGAGCTACCAGTAGAAGGAAGCACATTGTTACAAGGACAGAGAACTTAATTATCACTAAATTTAGCACAGAGGCAGTAAAAGCTATTGAGAAAGTAAATGGATTTCTATTTAAATCTTATGTTTTCCCTTTCTAATTTCACCAGGCAGAGAAGCAGCATAATACATTTAATCAATACTTATTGTATCTACGGTGGAGTCATTACTTTTCCTGCCATCACACATTAGGTTGTTGCACATTTTCAAAACCTGAGTATCAGTAGCGTGGGCTCTGCGAGACACCCTGGAGCGACAGCCTTGTCTCCAGCGCAGATGGAGGAGCTTTCTTCTTGGGCCGGATTCTTCTCATGGGTAGAACGAGCTTTTCTACTCTCATCCCATCAGACCCTTCTATTTAAATATTATAAGGTTTGAAAACAATCAACGCACATTTGAAACCATCGCCTGGCTAGAATCCAGGGACTGACCCAGCTAGCAGAACAGGCTGCTCTTTCTTACACCAAAGCACCAAGCCATCCATTCGTAGCAGTTGCATATAATGGATTTTTAAGGACATAAAGCAGTTTTGATTGCTTAGTCTCATTTGCTCTTTGACACAGCACACAGTTTCCCCTATCCATTCCAACACTGGAGAACATAACCCCTCGCTGAGCAAAGAATCTCTGGTAGAAACCAGACCCCCAAACCTTAACGAGGGGACTCCAAGAAAGAGACGACCCACCACACCCATGGGCAAATGGCTCTGGTCACTGATTATCCTTACCGCTGTCATTATTTTGGCCTCATTCTCTACTTGCATCCGTCTCTTTCTGGCAGCCGAGATGTAAGGGCTGTCTAGGTGAGCCTGACCTGATGCCCTATGGGGACGCAGTGCAGAAGGCAGAAGGTGGGAAGCTGAGCTTGTGCAGCCTGCAAAGGGGATGTGCTGCAGCCGTTCCTCCTAGGTGATGTTTCCTAAAGGAGCCTAGTGGCATCGAGCATGGGCATAGTCATGCTTCCTCTAAGACTGTCTGCGAGGACTACAGATCTTTCTCTGTGAAGAAAGTTGAATAGCTTTTTCTTCACTAAAAAAAAACAACCAAAAAACCAACCTCAACACACAAAAAGACCCCAATAATGGTGGAGGAAGCGGTGAACAGATTGCATGCTCCGTGCTGCATGCAACAACCCTGGCTGAGAAGAGCAGCTCTAGGACAGGATCCAGCAGCAAACACCACACTGCGGACATGAGCTATGGTGGCAGTGGAGTGCGCTGCTGCTGGTCTTTGTAAAGGATCAAAAGTGATGAACCAGGGAATCTTAGCTTGGATTACTATGCAGACTTTGGACCCCACCACAAGCACCAATTTACCCCTTTAGTCCTTTCCTGCATGACTCCCACTGCCCAGCTACGCTTCGCCCAGGCTCTTTGAGAAGGTGGGAGTGACTCGCAGCATGCAGCATGAGGGTGATGCATTTCCTTGCTCGTTATCCCTGCCACAACAGGCTTTACTGATACTCTCTTCAAAGCTTGCCACACATAGCTCATCTCAAAAGACCGACCAACTTTGCCAGTCCATTAGCTCGGCAATGCACAACTTAATCCTCAAAGAAGTGAGTGTATGCTGTGAAGAGCTAAAGCACCAAGCTGCAGAGGCTCTCCTCTTCAGAACTCTAATCTTCAATTTAACCAGCCTTATTTTCTCAAAAAACAATGCTGCTCCTCCACTGTCCAGTGACCCGCTCTCTAAAGCTATTAATACAGACTTTTCAGTCCAAGGTAAAAGCTCAGTCTCACAATATTGCTGACCCATTTCATTAAAGAGCAGTTTAACAAACAGTAATGGAAAGAGGCAAAGCACTCACAGCTGCTTTGCAAGTTATGAGAATGGTAAGCAAAAAATAGCACTGTGAAGCGTTTATCCCTTCATCTCACAAATAATTAGAAATACATGAGATCGCATTACGCTTTTTAAATAGGCTATAGTAATGGCTTATGGGAATACAATTCCATGACAATAGTTTATCATGGTAAGCCAGCTCTGTAGGGTTACAGTATGCCAAGTCTAAATGGGAACCATTTGTTTCCCTTCTGCATTGCAGCAGAAGCTGGCGTACTTTTTATGGGAGCATCATTGACAGTCTCCAACTGTTATTTTTTTAAATTAAACACCATGCCTACCGAGTTAATAGGCGTGCAGTCAGTAAGGTTTCTCTATAAGTTCCTGTAATAGCATACACAGTACTTTGTAGTAACAGATAATAAAATTTGACAAAGCATTCTGTAATTACTGCTCTGCTTTATAGAATATTACTAACACACGTACTGTGCTGCTCTTCTAATGAATGACACATCACTGAGAGCCTGCTGCTTCCTTAAACCAGAGGCAGACAAAAGTAGCATTGAAACGTGCAAGTGGGTTTGTTGAAAAGCCAAGAAGCTTTACTATTCACGTGCACGTGAAGAATGAAACTCCGCCTTTCACAGAATCACAGAAATCACAGAAACACTAGGTTGGAAAGGACCTTCAAGATCAAGTCCAACCATTAATCCAGCGCCACCATGTCCCCTAGACCATGTCCTGAAGTGCCACATGCACATGTTTCTTGAACTTCCAGAGATGGCGACTCCACCACCTCCCTGGGCAGCCTGTTCCAATGCCTGACCACCCTCTCAGTGAAGAAATTTTTCCTAATATCCAATCTAAACCTCCCCTGGCGCAACTTGAAGCCATTTCAGCTTGTCCTATCGCTAGTTACTTGGGAGAAGAGGCCAACACCCTCGTTGCCACAACCCCCTTTCAGGTAGTTGTAGACAGCGATAAGGTCTCCTCTCAGCCTCCTCTTCTCCAGACTAAACAACCCCAGTTCCTTCAGCCGCTCCTCATAAGACTTGTGCTCCAGACTTTCTAGGCAGTCGTACAAGTCCTTATCCCTCTGTTAACATTGATTTTTGTAACATACTCTGCAGAGGTCTTACCTTGGGACCTCTTGAGAGCAGGCAATACCCACTCATAAAAGGACACGTTGCCCACAAAGCACACGTGGTGTAGGTGACACAACTCCAAGATGCAAACTCTTCCAGTTCACGGGAGCTTTCGCGACACGTCTGCTCCGACCCAAGAGGCACCGGCATGGCTAATGCCAGAGGAGCAGTACAAAGCCTTTTGTCCCTCTAATTCTCATTTAATGCACGAAATGTTACATGTAGAATGGGTGCAGAATCTATCCTCTGCCCCAAAACTTTCAAGTCCGATCTCGTCTCCCCTGCACCTCCCCTTACAGTGCTGACTGGCCCCTGCACACCTGCAGCTCTGGGTGTACCAGCTTTCCCTCCCGCTCCTTCTTCACATCCTAACCAGCATTTCTCTGGTCCCGATAACAAGGAAGTCTTCAAACTCCAAAGTAGCTTTAAACAATTGTTTCAGTCCTACTAAATTAAACTGGCTATTACAGAAGAATAGCTTTACCACTGGACTGTAGCAGGTGAATAAATTTTTCCAGAGCAGGTTGGTTTTATTCCATCAATCCATCTCCCTTTTCAATGATACTCTGTCCCTCACATTGCCCCGACAGATTTTTGTATGCATAACTTTTTCCAGATGGCAGATTCAGCGCAGACAGTAATTTACATAATTTAAATCTGCTTACTAGCATAAATTATATCACAACACACAGCGGGTTTTTCTTCCAGCTCCCCGTGCTGCTCACACCGAGGTCTCGGCACTGCCCGTGCGCGGTGATGGATCACAGGTGGCCCTGGAGAGCCACGAGCTCAGAGATTGCGCAGGGCAGCTCCGCAGGTGGAAGAGCTGAATCGGAAAAAAGATTCCTTCATGGCCATAATTTATATCTGAATGGGCCCCAAACAGCAACATTACTGTATTAAAGTGAAGTCCATTAGCAGACTTAGCTGGATGGCTACTCTAGTGCAGAAAGGTCAAGGAGAGCGTCTGGTTAAACCTTTGGACCTTCTCACAAGGAAAAATACAGAATAGGTTGTGTTCCAAGCAGGCTGAAATGAATACGGTATTAGTGATTTTCTTCCTTACCATCCCTACACAAAATATGTGTTCGATTCTTTATTATTTAAATAAAACAGCTTTAGTTTTTAGCTCAATGTGTTGATTTCCAAGAAAATGTAATATACCTCCCTGCAAATATTTTGTCATTGAGACCTATTTATATCAAGTTTTGATATCAAGTCTTTATTTGGCAAACCATATTACCACAGCTCAAGCACACACTAAGGAAAATCTCAGGATCTTCAGGAGATAATCACAGCCCCACTCCAGATGGGGTTTGAAGGGGGATCTGTACCGAGACCAATGTGTTAGTTCAGAATTGCACAACACACCTGTATGTACACACTTGGACACAGATAAGAAAACAGACACGTGGTCAGCAAGTCACTATGACAAGAAAATCCTGGAGTCTTCCCATGCCTCCCTGCCACACAACGCCTTACAAAATGGCTCAAAAGCGGAATAAGTGAAAACAGAGCTGTTTTGTTGAACAATAAAGAGGATAGGCTTCAAGAAAGCCCAGTTGCTGACTCCAGGAAATTGTGGACAAAGGCAATGCAATTATTCCCACTGAGCCTAAAATGAGCAGAAAGGAAGCACTAAACGCATAATTTAAGACTTTCAGTAAAAGCCACTTGAGCTGCACAAAAGTGATATTAAACCAGTGCAGAGCAAAGTGGCTATGCTCTCACATCGGTCTGCTTTCCTTAAACCACGGGTGGGTAAGAGCAGGAGACATTTTCCAGTAGCAGAGGCAGATCTATTTATAAGAAAATACAAATATCCAGTTTTCTACTGGTTTTACAGGGGAGGGCTTCCACGTCGTATGGCAGATGCTACAAAAATTCTTTCTGTACATGGACATGTTAGAACTTATCTTCTTTGCAAATTGATAGAGAAACTAAGAGCACACCACTGAAAAAGCAAGGATAGAAAGTTATGCTGACCACCCAAATCTGTCAGGTGCAATGCTTTCTTGGCCCAGTGACCTCTGCCAACAAGGTCCAGAGTAGATTGGGACTAGCAGAGATATCACTCCTGCGCCTGCCCGGAAAGCTAGGATGAACAAAAAGGTCTTAGACCTTACATGCATAGCACGAAAAATGATGTCACACTAAATGTCAGCATTTAAGCTGCCAGAATTAAATGCCAAATTAAATGTCAGAATTAAAGTAGCCTAACCCAAACACTCAGCCACCTCATGCATTCCTGGTGCTTTTTCTAACTACAAAACTCAACTCTACCTCACCTCCATCCTATTCCATAGGATGGAGTCCATCAAAGTTAAAACTATTTCACAAAAAGCTGTTTTATTTTATAGATAATATTCTATTCTATACTGATTGCTTTCTCTTCTTTGTTTGGTGGGGGAACCAACACCTTTGCAGACACATTTCAAACCTTTGTCCGAATCACTACTTTTCTTTCTAGTCTCTCCTATATGCTTATTGCAATATCATCAGGGCAGTTCATTATCCGGTCTGGGGAAGAAATGGAAGCTATTTCCATTTCACATAGTGGATCAGAGGCACAGAGAGACCAAGAGCAAAGCTTTTCCTTCATTTTGGGTACACAGACTGGAGTTGGGAGCAGGAGAGGAGAACTGGAGAGTACTGGGACTTACAGACTTCAGATGCAACTGTGACTGCTCAGACTCCAAGGTCATTAGTTGAGCATCCAGACTAGCAAAGATCACACCAGGATCTCTGAAACATGATCTGAATGACCCACAGACAAATGTTGTCATTGAGACAAGTTCAGAGGACAAGATCGCCCCATAGCATTCAATCCATTAGTTAGGAGAATGCTCTTCATCTATCTGCAGTCCTTCATCTCACCCACACACTTTCCAAAATCTGCAACAAGCGACATAGGGCTTGGCCAGCTATAACCTCCTGCATGCTATAGCCCTGCGTTATCTCCAGGGCTTGTTCATAGTCTGCCTCTCCACTCACCAGAAGCCAGGCTGAGATTGGGGCAATTGCTTCTTTATAATCCAAAGCAACACGTTCATCAGAAATGCGTGGCCAGTTGGGATGCAATCACTCAAAACAGAAGCCTACTGCCAAATATGAAGTCATTCACCTTCTAGAGCGCTCCAGTTTATACCGAACATAAGTTTCTGTCCCGAAATATACCCAGTAGCAACTCAAACATGAAAGCACTCAAAACAGAAATGTGCTGGCAAACATAAAATGCAAATGTATTCATCTTCCAGAGAGCCCCACTATGTGCAGAACATAAGTCTGAATCCCAAAATAATACCCAGTACCAACTAAAACACACACATTTCCCCACATCTTGTCTTGCTTCCATCAATTTAGCAGCACAATGAAGCAATTTCCCTCGTTAACATATGCACCGTATTAAGGCTAGCCAAGATTTAACATTCTTTTGTTAATTTGGCAGAGGGGAAAGACACAATAGAAGAGAGCCCTACAATTTGCAGCCATCTGTGTTACCGAAAACAATAATAAACTTGAAAAGTGCTGTTATTATACATGTTATCACTCCTAGGAAGCCAATGTCTTCAAACATTTATACCTTCTATGTCTAAATCAATGCCTCTTAATTTCTGTATGAAGAAAGTGTTTTCAGACTTCTCTCCCCATTATACGACCATTAATCTTGCCCACTCTTGGTTTGAGCTCCCCTGGTACAATACAATTTACACTGTCAGAGATCACTGGATAAGTCATACTCAGCTATAAATTAAGATGCTAAATTACTTAATACTGTTATTTTTAGGGTTGTGACAGGCACCACTAGTACTCGATGTCTCAGGCCACTTCATCTTCACGCAGAGAACACCTCCCAGTCTGATAGGACATATCCATCACCAAACTCACTGCTTCGCTTATGGAGTGAACATGAAGTTCCCTAACAGACAATTAAACCAATATTTTAAATTAAAATTTGTGTAAGAATATTCATAGGCTTCTCGTAGTGACAGGTCTCTGTGCAATTGCTTCCCCCACCCCTGCTTGGATATGTTTGCTGTCCTGATGATGTATCTCCCATCTACCTTCTGCTGGGGAAGAGTTACACAGACTTCTCAGCATGTGAGCGCCGCGGGGTCACATCTATCATCCTCGGGCCTCTGTCTTACTTTTAATTACAACACTTCACTCAGGAATTGTGCTTCAAATCATAAACCTAAGGAGAAAGTAGCTTTTAATTTGCAGAACAGCCATTAAATTCTCTGCTTCAGTGACATTAATTTGCTGGTGCTCTTTGTACTAAGGAAGAGATGATGTTACCTTGCTTTCAGACTTCATGAAAAGATAAGTTTGCCCAAAGTCACAATCACGTTAAAATCAGTTGCATTTTGTGTCCACGTGCTTCTGTGATACTGCATTTAACCAAGGCCTCCGCTGAGAATAATTTCCAATTAACAGCAATGCTTTTAAATGGATAACTTAAGATCGATCAATTTAAGATCCATTTTTCCTGATACGTACAGTTCCGTTTTAACAGTCTGGTTTAATCTTACCCAGTTTGGGTCTTTGTTTTTGTGTATAAGCAGATCCCATTTCTGTGACGTCAGCAGGATGAGGAGTTTGACAAAAATCTAATAGGTTGCTGAAACGCGTAACCAAAGAAGGGACCTGAGAGGGTCTTACACGTACACCACTTGACCCTGCTGAGCTAAAACCCACCAGCATTTCCAGGCAGCTTTTGCATCTCTTCCTTTGCAAGAGGACATTTTCCACCACGATTTCACAGTGATCACGCTGCTGCCCACGTTTCAGGTCAATAACCACCACCACCGTGTTGCTGTTCAATGGAAAATGCCCCATCAGTCACTGCTGACGTTATCGGGTTGCCTCTTGCGTTTCCCATAGAAAGACGAAAAGAGAGAGGCTAGTAGCTCAGCCCGTTTTGTGGAGAGGAAAAAGAAGAAGGTAGACTATTTAAATACTACCCTAAAATTTAAGCATCTAAGTACTAACTTAGAAAAACTGAATGCACCACTCTGTAGGTTCCTAGTAGGATAAGAAATTATAGTCTCAAGGATTTTTTTGTGGTGGATTTAAAATAAAACCTTAAAAAAAAAAAAAAAGCAATGATTACAGTAGTGCCCGAAGGCAGCCACCCTCACCGTGTAGTTGAAACAGTCTTGAAGACAGCATTTGCCCTGACCGGCAATTTTCATCCAAAGCCAGACAACAAAAACAGACAAAAGGACTGGAATAAAGTCACGTTGCTCTCTCCCAAGCAAAAGCGGTGAATGAGGTGGGGAGACAACAAAAGCGATGGACACACGATGAGCTGCCTGAAAGCCTTTCCCAGCTCAAGCAAGGGCTCTGGAAGGTGCCCGCTGACTCCGGAGGGATGAGCCTTAAGGAAGGCTCACCTGGCCAGGTTTTCCTGTCCATCACAGCCAGAAAAGATGCAAAACCACACCAAGCTAGCAGCCAAACAAAGCAACAGAGAAGATGGTTATTTTTAACTACATATTTGGATTACATTTGGAAAAAAAATCACCTGCAGAACTTAAAGGGCAAAAATCCCACCCGGTTGACAAAACCAGTAAGACTCCACATTTGTGAGACAAGTCTGGCCATATGAAACACTTTCTACCTTCTTGGTGGTATGAAAACAGGTAGGACATGCCAGACTGGCCTGGTGGTGATGTGTGTCTCGTAGAAAGTGAGAACAGAACTCAGCTGCTGTGTGATTTATGACAATTTTCATAGTAAATTTGAAATCCTAAGACCAAAAGAAACCAAAACCTGTTTCGTGACACTAAGATCTTTCACAGTATTACATTAAATACACAGAAGGGAATTTTAAATGCTCTCAGCATTTGCTTCAGCCTGTTCCTGTTAAGGTTAACAGAAAAATCAGCATTACTGTTAATGAGAACATTACTTTCCATGAGAACTGAGGGAACAAGCCTCTGGGTTTCTGTTGCTCATTTGAGCTTTCGGGATTTATTTTTTCCCCCTGCTCTCTCTCACATGGTGCAAAGAGAGTGATGTTCTACACACCTCGTGCATCACATGCATGTACATGAAATTCAGAGGAACGACGTATGGACTGGGCAGCAACACCACCACGTTTCCCAGTGACGCAAACCCCGCGTCAGCTCTAGCGAGGGATGCGCTGAAGTTCAGCGCAGGTGCGGACACCACAGGGCCAACAACATTAAGGGGTTTGAGCATTTCAGTTTACGCAGTGAGACCCAGCAAGAGTGGCCTCGTTCAGAATGACGAGAGAACAGCGGGGGAGACGCGTCATAAGGTGGGAAATAGGATTGCTCTGCTACTTTTATTTCCATATAAATCAAAAGTTGCCCACCTAGGAACACTGCTGGTGCCAAGCGACCTCTGTGCAATGAGCTTTTGCTCAAGGAAAATAAACTCTTTAATATATGCCTAAAATCCAGCAACCTTTTACCAGAGTCAAGACTATTTGGCACAGAGCACAAACGCAGAATCACCTAAAGTGACTCTCACCCTGCAACCGTGTATTTCTACAGGAGATGCACAAGCCGCAGAGATTGTCTTAAACAAAAGCTCGCTTGAAGAACGGCTCATTTATGCAGTTACGAGCATGTAAAACACTTTAAATACTTTAAAAACAGGTTAATAGAAGCTGCTTAAAGTTTTAATAGGAAAATCGTCTGAAATATCTGTGTATTTCTGAAAGCAGCTGGTTTACATTGGGTTTTTAAAATAAACTTAGACAAATACTGTTGAATTTTTTTTAATAAATGTAAATAATATTCTGAAACAGGGACAAAATGGCAGTAGCTGAGCGATACATAGCATGTAAGTGAATTCCCTGATTGAATATCAGGACTTACATTGTGCGGCATTCAGGAATAAAATGAGCAAAACTTTCACAGCTCGAGAAGAGCTTCACAGAGCTCCATCATATTACTTTTCAGTACAGAAAAATATATGAGCAGCAAGGGTGCAAGATTTGCAGATGATACTACTATTCAGTCACACCTAGCAAAGGCCATAAAAAACACTGAAATTTGGTCAACTTGAGGGCAGATTCAACTTACCATTAACACGTGAAATGCAATGGCCACTGGAGGGTATAATTAGATTTACACACAAACCTAATGGTGTTTATGGTTCCTGCAGCTGGGATATTAGACCCGGGTCCCTCCACTGAGAAGCAACAGCCTGTAGACAAGTCACCAGCCTGGCCAAGCTATGGAGAAAGTTCCTCATCCCCAGAGAAAATGTTGGAGCTTCTCCCACCAGGAAGAGGATGGAGAAGAACAGTCCCCATAAACGCTCCGGCACATTACAGGGACCACAGGTCAGCAACCTTCAGGACCGAATATTCACATTCAGTGGAAAATAAGCAGCAAATTCAAATGTGACCAGAAGAAACCTGGGGGCTGGACTACGTGACCTTTAAAGGTCCCTTCCAACCCAAACCGTTCTACGATTCTATGAAATGCTCTCACACAACAGGCACTGAGCTTAGGAGCTCCTTACCAGGAGAAGATACAGCTCAGCAGTATGTCAAGGGCAAGACAGGTCTAGGTGTATAGGGAGAAAGGATAATGCAACGTATAGCTGACCACAGAGGGACACAAGTCACAGCTGGACTGTGGATGATTTCACCTAAGAGGATGTCACCCGCCCCGGCCACCACCGCTCGGGATCCAGGCTGCCGCTGCGGCGGGAGCACTTCTGCGCGATGGCCAGCGCAGCGCCCGGAGCCTGCGGCTTCAGTAAAAGAAAGATTCTTAAAAATATAAGAAAAGAAAAATAAGAACAGAAAGATTTTTTTTTCCCCCCTCCTTGAGACTACATGTTGCCAGTATTAATGCACATAATGTCTGTTAAATCTAGAGGGTTAGACAATATAGCAATAGTTAAAAATAAGCCTACCATTTATTACCTTTTATGCAAAGGACGAGGAATGCTGTCCTCAGTCACTGCATGAAAGACTTGGAATGCAAAGGGATAAAAAGTGAGGAGAAAGATAAAAATAGACAAAACCTGACATCAAAGGTTTCAATTTTACTTTCTATTTCTTATTTCCTTAAATAATTTCCAAGTAATTTATGAGTCGGGAGAAAATCTCTTAAAACAGCATTTCTAAAATATAATTCTATGTTTAAAAAGAAATGTTTTTCAAATGGCAGTTTATAGCATTAGTGATCAACTTATGAAATCTGATCCAGTTTTAGTAATTTGCAAGATACTTCAAAAACAGTGTATTATCATTCAAAATCCATAAACCAAAACACCAAATGTCATGAAACTCAATTTAAAAAGAGTGGCTCTAGAGAGCTGTAAATATTGGTGTTTTATTTGCCCTTGGGTTTTTGAGCCTTTGGACTTCACATTTGCACAGAAGGCAAAAAATTTCATTAAAAAGGTGAAGCAAGAATATTTCTGGGAAACATGGAGTTGAAAAACAAACAGCAAGCTCTTCTTAATACTGATGCATCAACAGTATCTCATCCAACCCTGCCTGATGCAAAAAAGCTCAGCAAATCTGAAAAGTGTGATTTTAGTCAACCTTCCCTTTCCAGGTTTTGCTCTTTCAGTACTTTTTTTGATGGCATATAGGTACACCAAAACCTGCCTTCGGGTTTCATACCAGAGACTCAGGGACAACCCACTGGCTTGAGAAATCACAGCCGAAGTCACTTTTTTGACTACAATTTTTCAAAACTTGTTCTCTTGTACTGATCAGAGTTTTATTTTATTAATAAAGGATGTAGAAAGGATGAAAGAAAGGGGTACATTAAGGATTTTGCATCTGGCTTTAAAATATCTTGAAAGTGCTCAGAAACAAGACCAAACCTTTCCTGGGTTGTACCACTGCTGCTAACATCCAGGCTTATGCAAGAATTTATCCAGCGTAAGATATGAACTGCTGGGAACATACGAAAGGGGAACCACCTATTCACCCATCCTCTTACGGCGCGGGGGGGGGAGAAAAAGAAAAAAGGCAACACAACAAATACAGACCACAAAACCTAGAAGCCACTCTGCCTGTCATCCCCTCCAACAGGTACCTACAGACCAGCCAACACTCCCAAACACCTCTGCTTCCCCACATCTTCAAACAGTGTCCGAGCCCCAAAGATTTTAATTCCTTTGCTTTCCGTGAAGCTGACAAGTTGAAGGGAGGATGCTTTGGCTAGCAGCTCACGCGTGCTAACCCTTCTGCAGCCAAGAGGAAATCAAGAGCAGAGAGGAGCTCACCCGCCCAGGGCACGCCTTTGGTAACTCTTTGAGCACTAACGGTATGCTAGCTGCTGTGCAGACCTTCTTAGTGAAACACCAAATGCACAAGGACCAGATTTTCTTGAGGAAAGGTCATTTCTGCGCAGCCATTCTTCAGCTACACTTAATTGTGCTTTAGGAAGTAGGTTAACTAAATCACATCGCTCAAAAAGCCTTAGGAATGACTTTGCTTTCAAAGCTGTGCACTCTGTGTTCCTAGAGAGCCCGGGTATGTAATTTTTCAGAAGAGAAATGCCATTTGGTAATTAAGTGATGCAATTTTCTTCCAAGGATAACAACACTGACTTGCAGCATCTGACATCTGGCGACCTTTGCAGCTGCAGCTTCATCCTGGAGAAGGATGTGAAAACAAGAAGGAAAAGAGAAGTCCTACAGCTGGTGACAAAGGCACGTCCACCCACTCCTGTCGACAGTGGGTACCAACAGGTCAATGATAGGAATAGCCCACCAAGAACATCCCTGGTTGCCCTTCGCTGTTTTACAGGTCGCAACGCCCCACTGATCTCCACAACCCTTGAGCTTGCGTGCAAGATACTTTTTTTTTCTTGTGCTTTCGTATCAGTCGTTTATGTCCTCGTTTAAATATGAAAGCCTGCAATATCTTACATTGCGCACGATGGGCTGTTGGCAGAGCCGGCTACATCACATCACACCAGCAGAGATGGGGCAGCTGGGGAACCAGCAAAGGCCATCCATGGTCAGCCCTCGCCCTCCCCCTGCGACACCAGTGACTGACCAGCGCTCAAGTAGCAACACAGAAATAGTTGCTTATTCAAAACTGATCTACCAAAAGCAAGAAAACACGGTATTAAGAAGAGTATAAAAGGAAATATAAGAGCTGTTGGGTTTGCTTTGCACTCACGAATAACCTGTTTCCAAACGACGTGAATTCAGCTCGTTAAGCCATTTGTCGAGGTGTGGCCATTATTCCTGCGGCTTCCTAGCGAGGGACGCGTTGGCAGGCAGCTAGCATAATCACCAGCCATTTCTGCTGAAAGATATCCAAACCTAATGCTTCTGGGATTATGCCCAGGATGGCAAAAGAAAGATCACGCTCAGCTACCTCCGGTGCTGCAGAAATTGATGCGAGGATATCTGCCAAGAGGCAATCTGAGGCAGGACTGCGGTAGGTGTTAACATGCCCTAATTTGTCTCATGCTTATCAAGAATAAGCAAGATGCACTAAATTAACACACCAGAGTTAAGACTCACTAACATGGATGAATACATGGTAGGGCTTGTGGAAAGGGGGGGAAAAAAGTCACTCCAAAAGGATTTTCCGCCTTTCTGATCATTCTCAGAGTGAGCAGAGTTGTAAAGTTCTTAAAACTTGATTTACCTTTTCCTTAGGGTCTTCTTAAAACGCTTCTATCAATCCAGGAACAACTTACATTTTCTGTAATCAAAAGCTTCTGTCCTGAGCAGTTGCAGCCAGATATGCCTCCTGTGGGCAGGAGACACACGGTCCTTGCCACTTACTTTCAAACAAGCAGAAGTTGATTGTAAGCCCCTGGAAATAGGTATTTGCTACCGTGCAATTTTTCCAGCAGGAGCTTTGAAGGGCAAGGACTAATATTGTATGGAGGGCATCCCTCCAACAGGTATCCATAGATTATTAAAAATTAATAACAAGCTTTACAGTGCCATACCGTATCATGTCTCAATGCAATGTTACCGTGGAGCAGCTTGCAGAGTATTCATTTATCTGCAACTAAATTGGCTGTAGGTAACCCCTGCAACTCTTCCACAAGACACGGCGCTGCCCAACCTATCTTTAGTACGGGAAACGAAAAATATTTTGCCCTGAAACTCCAGAAGGAACAAAATCACCTGTTTGAACTTGCCAGTTTGTTTTCCTTCTTGTGGGAGAGAGCAGGTCTGTGGGCAGAGCTACTACCTTTCATTACACCAGCTGATGCCACTGGAAACACTAGCCAAGCTCCCGGACTCGGGAGCCATCTCCAGCGCCAAGATAGCAAACAGCAGGTGACAGAGTGAGATACAAGATGAGAAAGACTGCTGGCACTGTAGATACGCAAACCAAGATGACCATGGCTTGGAGCAGAACACCACTAGATGGTATAGCAAGGACGCCATGGTGCTGCCACCAGAGTCCCTCAGCAGGGGGGTCTGGCACGGCCAAATCCCACCCGTGCACGGGTGCAGCCACCTTTCACCACCATGAACTTTCTAGCCCCAGCCCTGCCCCATTAAAAGTGTCGTCAGGACTATAGGTGATGGTTCATACCTGCATCCTATCTCACCCGTCTGTAACACTGTATTCTGTAAAAAAACCAGATTTCTGACCTCCCCCGTGGTTTGGGAACAGCAGTACCGCAGACCCTTCACTATAACAGCACCAAACGGGTATTGCAATGCCTCCAGGTACCAAAATGCTACGTAGCTTCTGGAGAGAGAGAGGCAGGAGTTTTCTGCCCCTTCCCTCGCTAAACCCCGGGTCCCCTCCAGATCTGACCACAGCCTGTCCCTGGTGGGTCTTGCTCCGCTGGGGAGGACATGTGGTGGGACCTTCCTCGGTCCCATCTATGTGCAGGAGGCCCTGGCAGACACCTTCACGAGGCTGTAGCAGATGGAGGGCATGGACCAGAGCAGCATTCCCAGCACCGGCACACACTAACAGAATAGCTGCTGGGTGCTTGGTACAGTTTAGAACAAAAGGCTTTTTTTTTTTTTCTCTCCCCAGTTTGTGATCAGGGAGAACTGCCTCCTCTCAAATCTGGTGTTTAGCAAGTATCTATCCCCAAAGAAAATAGTACGTTGTGTTCTTCAGGTAGACAAACGTACCACGTGAACAACATTACAAAGTACAGTCCGTTCCCTCGTGTAAAGGTTTGGTCAGTCATTAAATTTGGAAGCAGTAAGGCAACCGAGGCCGGGTCAGGTGCATCCTACTGACATCTAATCAAAGAAAACGCACTAGCTATAGGGTATGTGGGGGTCGTTCCGCTTTAGAGCGCAGTCACAAAATCCAGTACAGGGAGGCACCGGAGCTCTGCATAGACAACATGGCTGTAACCTACTTGCTCAGAAAAGCAGGTTCTGCCCAACAGACTTTCCCATTCCCACCTCAGCACAGCCTGGGGACAAAGCCTGCTTCCCAGAGAGCCGCAGGACGAACGCGGTAGCAGACCAGACCCACCTGGGACCCCGGCAGGCAGGGAAAAGCCTTGCCTGAGAAAAGCAGTCACCTCTCTCCAGAGTCTGCAGGATATTTCTATATTATAAGTTATGCATTTTTTCCCCTGACATACTTTAAGATTCCTTCTTTGAAGGTGGAAATATAAAAGATAAATAGCGACAGGAGACCCTTCTCACGCAAACAGGCGCGGCGCTCGCATCCCCAGCCCTTCCAAGAAGGAAAGGGGAATAACACTCTCTTACCTGTTTTTCACCACCACCACTCAAGTACAAGAGCGAAGCAGCAGGTAGAGGATGGCTTGGACATCTGGCGATGGAAGGACAAACCTGCCCTCGCCCTGCTCCGGGAGGCACTGGCTCCTACCCAAGGAGGAGGCAGGGAAAGGAGCAGTGCTGGCTCCCACCCCACTGGGGTGGAGATGCTGGCACCTCAGTAATTGGCTCCTTACACCCTCAGCCAGCCCGGCTGGGGCTAATTACAGGTATTTCAGGTGCAGCAATAAGAGTAATTACAACAGAAAACCCTGCAGCAGAAGCCTCTCTTGGCTTTAGCTCAATGCACTGAGTGTGTTTCATAAAACCTCTGAATCGCTGCAAGAACTAAACCTCCCAGGAGGGAAACGTGCTCGGGGGCCACCACCACGTTTAACTTCTTCCTGCTCCCACGCTGTTTGCCTGGGTGGGAAGGGGAGCTTTGGGTGGAGAACGTTCAGCGAAATCTCTTGCTGGTGGCAGCGGTGGATCCGTGCCGCTGCGAATTGTACCGCTACTACAAAGGGTTTTTACAAGTACTTTCGGGTAATTCCATAAAGTGACTGGCAACCGTGCTGCCCTCCGCCCCGAGAGGCAAAGGGCTCGGGAGCACTCCCCTGCACATGCCTTTTATTTAAGTAGCTCAGCTTTTTTTCAGATATGTCAGTTAAAATTGGGCATGGTGGGTTGATTACGCCAATCTCCACATCCAACTGACTTGCACAGAGCACCAGATACAATATTCTCAGACCTGGGCAAGAATTATTGGGAAAGTTTACCATGTTCTCCTGGTTTTATTGTTCTAATTTCTTGCCAGAAAAGTTGAACGGTGTTGCTGATGTTGAAATGCACCTCAGCTACGCTTTGCATTTAATAGTCCTGTTGAACACCTACATTTTATAGGTGTTTTAAACACTTATAATTTAATAGCCCTATTTAAACACCTCATTGAATTCTGAAAATAACTTCAAGTTTTACTACAAATTTCTTTTGCCACAGAATGGTAATAGAGATTTTTAAAAAATGAATCCAGTTGCCTGATCCAATATGTGCGATATTCATTTGGGCACAAAGCTTGTCACAGCTCTTTTTCAGTGCTTAAGTAGTAAAATTTCATTCGGCTCCCTGTAGAGGTTATTTTGCATGCTATAAAAAGACCCTACAACAGGAAAATTTTCTTATATTCAGCATAACTATGACTTTATCATCTTATTCATTATATCTTTTCCTACTACAATAAATAATTCCTTGTAATTGCCTTCCTTGAAAACTACAGAGTTTCAGACTGGCGAGTAGTTTATGTTCCAAATCCTCTCCTGTTTAGCCAAATTATATGTATTTCACTTTTAGCATCTTCCCAGGAACCAGATCCTCCAAGGAGTCATGGCCAGCAGGAGGACTGACCGCAGCCGTGTCGCTACGGTTGATGCTTGGGGTCAAATGCTGTCTCCAAAGGCAGCTGCCTCTGCTTTGAAGCCTCTTGCTTGAAGGTTTCTACATCCGTCACACAGCCTACCTGGGAAAGGCACCCAGTCGTGTGGCTGGGAGCTTCTTTCCACTTTGTCTCCCAACAGCCCAGTCTGGATCGTCTAGTCCAATCTAATGGCCCATTTCCATGTCTACATACAAACCGCATCATATTAGCCTGGTCCTACCAACACCAGTTTATCATTGTTCCCAGTTTTCCTAAGGAGAATTTTAGGCCATGTCTATCTTCGCTTATTTGACGTACCTTTAAATGAAGTATTGGTTAAGTTCAGTTGACTCTCTTGTTCTTACAGAGATGTTGAAGAAGAGACCTGATCATCACTCTTGCCTAGTAGATATTTTCCCAAGTACTGTTTTTTCTCAAAAACACATTCTACACTCTTCCAGGGATCTGACCTTGCCAAGCCAAAATGTCTCCACATCTAGCATCTGCCAAATTCAGGGAGAGCAGAGCTGACTTCATGTGTCTCATGACCAAGCTCTAGTTAAACTCCTGACAGCATCATTGTTTCCTGAGAAATGTTCATGTTACCTCTGGTGTTGCCGTGGGTGATTTTGCACACTGTATTTACGCACCCAACCTGTCATAGAGGAGTATATTTGAACCCAGGTAGCAGCCCCGTTGCTCAGTGGACAAGCACAGTGACCTGGGACAACATCTGGAGGCTACGCTTCTCCTCTCCACCTGAATTACTGCCTTTCTAATGCTCCAGGATGCCACAATGCAGGCTCTTCAGGTGTAAAAAGTGTTAAATATTGTTTTTACTGTGAAGCTACAAGTCTGTGTAATAGTTCCAGGTATTCTGAAACAGTAAGACTTCACCTTCAGAGAGCATACTAGCAAACAATGGCATTTGTTACTGTATTTTCTTTGGCATCCAGGGAAATTACTGTAAGTACAGGCATCCTCCTTGCATTTGATCTCATTTCTGTATTTCAGGTCTATACAAGCTTTTAAACACAAACCAGATGATCTAGCCCTTGGGCATATAAATAGTCTCCTTCATTTTGTTGAGATTACATGAGTCCACGAACTGCAAGATTAAGAACCCGCAGGACCCTTAAGTAATGTAAAACCAGAGTTTTAAGAGGCCAGAAATTTAAAGCAAGTGAAGGTCTCATATGGTATCTGCACTTTGAAGTGCATAGTGCAAGCAGGTGCAAAAAGTATTTTGACACAATGCACAAGGCTTTACGGTGCGGCACTGTGAACATTAAGTGAATCCCAGCATCTTACTACTAAGGTAAGTTCTTGATGTATTTTTTTTTATTTCTACGACTACCTATAGAGCTTATCCAGCCTTTTGGAAAGCTGGAAAACTTGAAACAGGCAATAAAGGGAATCAAAATATATTCAGCTCTAGGTAAATTAGATATTCCTAATGCATTCTTTTTTCCTGTGTAATTTAGCAAATTAGTTTACATTGTCTGACAAGTCATCCTGGAAAACATAAAAGCTCAGATTAATTTTAGCTTTGTAGAAATGATAATTCAATATTTGCTTATTTACATCCACCCACACTAGAGCTAAGAGCCATATCTTCTATGCCATGTCAGATATATCAATACCAACATGTTAAACCTCCTCCTCCTTTCCCACTGAATTAAGAGAAGCAGCGGACGCCACGCGGTGAGGAATTGCCCGCGCAGGATGTATCCTCACCTGCTGCGTCAGAAACCTCACCGTGAAATGCCTGAGCTACCACTCACCGTTCGCTTTAACTCCCATGTGTTGCTCAGAAGCGCGTTAGTCTGCTCCATCTCCTCAGGGTTAATAGCACCTGGTTTTATTTATTACCCTGCGGTATTTACATACAGCCATTTCAATACGTTGCCTTCAGATGGATAGCTTTGAATGATGCACACAACGTTGAAGCGGTCTGTTTGTAAGCAGAAGAGAATGAAGAAGCCTCGTGGGCTATTCCTGCTCTGTACTGAGATGATGTACAGTTTTGCATCAGGTGTAAAGATAACACGCTGCGTAAACTAGTCTTGAGGGAAGTATTGCTAAAGGAAGACAGAGGGAATTCGCTCTTAAAAGAGCTTTGATGCTAAATACGTACAACCAGCCCCTCCAAACTAAATCTCTGCCTACTTACAACTACTGTTAAGAATACAAAAAAAAAAAAAAAAATCAATCTGAGATTAATTACTTCAGTCTTCTGACCGTTGTCAGAGCCAGGATTGGTCCCTGCAGCGTTTCCTGGATGACTTCATAGGAATCTAGCAAGCTAGATTCTTGATTCTAGGAATCACCCGACAAAAGCTGTGAGATTTTACATGTTGACAAACAGCTGAACTCTTGGCTACAGGAGCCCTGCACTGCTCTGCTCACTATTCAAGGGCTTGCGCTTAAGAGGAGCTGAAATGCCTGCTGAATGCCGAAGCTGAAAAGCCTTGTAGGGTTACCCCATGAACCGTAGCCACATTTTTTCCCAATAATTACAGAGCAAAAAGAAAAGGGCAGTTAAACCTCGAGAAATTCTGCCACAGCAGCATGACCACTGCTCAGCAAAGCCCTCTGAATCCTCAGGCATCTTTTTCAAACACTATTTTAAATTGTTAGCACACGAAGAGGATTCTCTCCTTTCTGAGCCTACAACATAACGCAGTCTTAAATTTCAGTTCCCCAATAAACTTACTGCAGCTCTGAGCACCTTAGGAATTGCATCTGCTAATCTGTATTTGTTCAAGCCTCCTTATCTAAAGGAAAAAGTGCTGCTTGATTTAAGATTCCTTGAGGAAATCTGCCTGTACATCTCTGGCTGGCGAGTAAAACAAACAGCATCCGTGTCCCAGTAGGCATCCGCCACCCCCCGACATCTCTTCATTTAATTAGTTCTAAGAAAGCCGGTCTATCCAAAAGCCGACAAAGCAGCACAAGAGAAACTCTTAAGTATTTATTTAGAAAATTAAATACATTACCAGACGCATTGTGAAGTTTCTGAGTCACCTGCAGGGAAATAAGGCAGAAATCCGACGTTCACGCACCGCTCCTGACTGTACCGGCGCCCAGGCTGGCTCTTACAGAATAGCAGAGGAGAGCGAAGCTGCAAACCTTTGAGTTGAGCTCACTCTATAGGCATCAGAAAAACCTCAAAGAAAAAAAAAAAAAAAAAGAGCCAGAGAGGGAGCGAGCAGCCCACAGACAGCGAGATGAGAAACTTCTGGCAAGTCTCCAGCGCAGGAATGAATTCGCTGTCATTCAGAGACGTATAGCGATGGAAATGAAGGGAAACTTGAATTTACAGGCGGATTTGGATCCTGCTCTAATCGTTCTGCAAAGATGCGCAGGTTGCAGCTCAGCTCTTTTTACAAGGCTCATCTAGGAACAATGCTGGATCAAAAATCGAATGGTACGGTATGTATGTATACACACATACACACACAGACGTATATAAGCCAAGGTGCCAGCACAAACTTCAGATGGCTCATTCCATCAGCTATTTGCTGTGAATTTTATTAAACCCAGCACAGAGCTACAGTGGCAACTCAAATTCCTCTTATGTATCAAAGTGGATTCACAAGGTTTTATAATGCTCTTTGGGCTCATAAACAAATTTGTTTAGTTTTTTTATAGCATTGCCAGGAAGCTAAAATACATTTTACAGAGATAATTCGGACGCTTTCAAGCATGTGGCAAAAGTGTCAGCACACTGAGACTAAAATTGTCCAAACATTTATGCATTTTCAGCCAATAGAAGGAAAATAAACGAGTCCATAGTTGAAATAATAAGCAAGAAATATTGTTAGCTGCAAATTTTTCATAGGTCAAAAGACTCCATAAGGCATAAGTAACCCTGATCACTAAGAAAGTGTTCAAATAGGAATTTGTGGAAAACGCAAAAATTGGTGTTTTTAAATGCTGGGAGTCAACATGGATAATTTTGGTGTTTTGCACTGAACCCTGGCTCCAACACGTCTCAGGGATGTGCAGTCTGCTGCATTTAGATATTTTGCAGTCGTGTATGCAAAGTGAATGTCAACTCCTGAAAAATTTGTAAATAAACATTTTCTTGGCATGAGAAGGGAAAAGAGGCTCCACACAGCATGGCTTAAACTGCGTAACTGAACTCATCTTCTTTTATTCCCTACCCTGATAATGCACTCATTTAAAATCTGGTTACAAGTTCAGACAGTGTCTTGGTAAATATAGCTCCTAATAATTACAGCTCTCCAAATTAGAAGTAAGGTTCCTGTAGATTTGGATTGCTTTTAATTTAGCTGACAAAGAAAAGTAAGAAGTCAAGCTAAGCTAAATAACTGGAGGGATGCTTTATTGCTTGTTTTCTTCCTATTAATAAATCAGTCCTCTGTGGGAAGCAAATCAAACAGCAACAAACAAACAAGAATTCATTAGTGACACGGAAGGCGATGCCGAGGAAGGCAGAGGAGCTCCAGGACAAAGAGCAAAATATTTGCCACCTATTTTTGCATATAAAGAAGCAGAAACATCCTTAACATCCGTGACGCTACAACATTTGGTTCTTCTCCAGTTTTCAGTTCCAGCCCTGCAGGTGGAGTGGCCAAGCGGCACCAGCTGTGCCCAGCTGTGGCGATGGCAAGTCCAGCACGGCACCGTATGGCCGCCGGCACCCGGCTGGCCCCGCCGCCCCAGCGCTGGGACGTGCTTGCGTTCAGTAATCACCGGCCACGTCCATCTGCCACCCGGAGAAGCACAAAGGCATTTTTCAAATAATCCCATTTCTCTTCTCTCGTGCGCATCTCCCCTTGGCTCCGAAGACGGCGGCACGCTGCTGCTGGGTGGGAGCTCCGACGGGGCAACTGCATCCTGGCTGGGGAGGTCCACGGCCACCCTCCAGCTGGCTGCGTGTCCTGCTCACGACCTCAGATCATTTCTTCTCCACGGACACACACACAGAGGCCAAGGCTGGGCTGGGAAGGAGGAGGTTTCCTGGTGGTGGCTGAGCAACCAACCCGCCACGACGCAGCTCCTAAAGATAAGCTGAAAACTCTGTCCAAAACTTATTTTCTAGCTGGTTTGCATTGCAAATCTGCATTTCTCACCAGGGAAGGTGGGTGTTTATATTGGTGGGTAACCTGTTTTTAAGAGCTTCATTAGTGCGAAATAAAGGGGGTATCTCTAACCAAGTAGGGAAGATCAGGCATTTCAGGACATGAAGAGACCGGCCCAGGCACCATTACTGTTGAAAGTAAAAGCGGTGATTTGGAGACTGCACGTACCACCGTGTCCAGGTCGATACTGGACATTTTTGTCTAAAACTGCTGGCAAACTCCACTTTGAGCACGGGGCTGATGGCTTTTTCTGCCTCCAAGTTGGATTGAAATTCCCGCGCAAACCACCGGCTGGCAGGACAAACGTAGGAAGCTGAATGATGCAGAGGCAAGGCAGAGCGCCGGTGGGACGCCTGAACCCCGGACACCCGGTTAAAAACCGTGCTTCAGTTCCCGGCTCGGTGCCGGCTCGGGTGGGCTTGGGGCAGAGCCCGGGATGCTGCAGCGGGGCAAGCTGTCTCCTCACCTGCCTCGTCCCCCAGCACGGTCACCCACCGGCTTCTCAGGCAGGGATCTTATTGCCGGCAGCAAGCGGGAAGCAATCGAGAGCAAGCCTGCTTTGACTTACACACAAAGCAGCAGCACAGCCCCACTCCCTTATTTATTAATAAGTCAATAAAAAAGGGAAAGGTACTGGCAACACCTGCCCCGGGAACATGCCCCTGAGACGGGAACGGCCTCTGGCTTTTCACACGTGCTTGGGTTTGTGGTTTTTAATGTGAATTCATGCTGACTTTCCAACAATTCATCCGTGCTCTCACTTATGCACATTTTCTTCTCCACTTTTCCCTAAGTTTCTCCCAATTTTTTTTTTTTTTTTCAAATTTAGAATTCCCTAAATTTAATCCGTCTTTCGCTGGGATATTTTTTGTGGCGAGTTTGCTTTTCCATGTATCTTCATTTACCGATCAGCTGAGAAGTATTTTCACTTGCAGCATTGATTTGCATCACACTTCCCGCATCCTATTTTAATTTCCCCCCCCAACCATAAGTGATAGCGATAGCTGCGCTTGCTCAATCACACTCTCCCTGACTTTCCCCGTGTAGCACCAGCAGCTCCCCCAAACCTTCTTGCTGCCACGGGAGGAAAGGACCTAGAGACCGAAGCAGCCAGTTTCACCATCTAGCAAGCAACCCTGCCAAGAATTAACAAAACGCATCAGGGCTATAAAAATGGATTAAATCTCTGATTGCATGGAGGAAGTGAAACCTGGGAGACCCGTGAAAGGTAGGATCATATCTTATTCCACCAGTTCCTTGCTCCTACAGGTGCTTCACACTGTGAGTTTTTCAAGGATTGTTAACACTTTGGTCTAACTCATGTCTGTGGGCTCAAAACAGAAACATTTGGGTGAGACTTCATGGCCTGTGATGAAGAAAAGGTCAGACCAGATGATCAATGGTTCCTTCTAAGGATTGAGATTAAAAAGAATCTTCTACCACTTGCAGGATTTAACCTGAGGAGTAATTGCATCACGGGAAAATATTCCTGGGTTTTGTGCAAGAGTCCATCAATTTTAAAGCATCCCTCCAAAACGACAGCTCCACACCTGGGGCAGAGCCGGGGACAAAAGCTGTCCCAGCACAAACAACTCTGGATTTTGCAAAACTAACTCACAAAGGTACTTCTTTGCACCACAAGACTTTCCCATGTGCAGTCCCTGGCGTCCAAGATCCAGCTGCATGGACCCAGCATCGCCTCGCGATGAACATGAGCAAATATTTGGAGAGTATCCCGTCCTCAGCCACGTTCCCTCTTGCTACATTTGTGCATTTAAAATACCCATTTCTGTCAAGTATTTTGGCATACAAAAAGAAACACGTGCTTTTTTGACTGGGAAGATGCTGAAACTGTCGTAACCTGTTAGAGTTACAGGCTCCGAGGGGCTGGGCAGAGGAATGACCGGTAGCAGAAAGCCAGCGTCTGAATATTAGCTATACAAGGGATTTTCCTGAGCTGGATTCTGTCTAAATTATATATTGCGCTGAAAGTCTGAAATGTATAACATGCTCAGTAGATTTTTTTTTTTTTCAATTTGTCCTCTGTCTCCCTGTGACTGAAGAGAGATCATTACCAATAGGTAATGAAAGTTGCTGAGCTGATGAAGCATGTTTTGCTCGGAGCTAATATCGTTGGAGGTTGGGGGGTTTTTTGCTGTTTTTCTATTTGCTGTCTGACAGCCTGCTGTGCACATCACTTCTCGTAGCCAGCGTGCCCCAACAACCACGCCAGCACAGCCGTAACTTCCAGCTCCAGCACTTCTTCATTTAGCTTGACATGCAATTGCTTTTCTCATAGCAAAGACAGAACTCAAAACACCTTGGTCTGAAACGGCTTTAAGGTCTCTGTTACGCAGCCTTCAGGTGCGCCCCAGGGTTTTTTTCCTCAGACCGTTGGAGTTCTGCCTTCAGACACTTCACAAAGTTCCTTTCAATTAATAACAGCAGGTGATTGACTGAAAACCCCCGTCTCCCTTCGAGCAGTTTTGCAGAGAGCAATATCATTTATATAAATCTATATAATATAGCTTATATAAATAACAGAAGAAAATGAGTCGTTTGCACTTCTCTCCTGCTGTCAAAATCCAGTTCCAGTGCCAAAAGTTACGGTCGACTGGTGCCAGGGGCTCAGGGGAGCGCTGCGGAGGGGAGCACCGGGCCCCTTTCCGCAGGACACCCGCGGCCGTTGCACACACGCACCCCCCGCAGCTTCCTTAGCACCAGTGACAGCATTTCCAAATTCAGTCTTCGGTTTACATTTTGCTTTCCAGGCACTCTCATTTTCTATAACAGCACCAAAATTATGTCCATAAAAAGTTGCATCTCTAGCCTGGATAGTATTGGTTAGAGAAAAATTTAATTTGTCCCTCGAATAAAAAGATCACTAGAAAGCTGCTCTTTGAGCCAAGAGCTTTATCAAGATCCCAGAGCTCATTTCTATCATTTGCCTATGCAAAAAAGAGAGGAAACACGGTCTGTGGCAGAGGTCCAGCTCTGGCCCACCCGTGCTTACCCCCGTGTCTGCCGCACCGCGGTCAGCTCAGTTTTATACACCCTGTCAGAAGGACTTGGGCTTAACCAGGTTTCCGAGGTTCTGTTCATAATCACTTTTTCATACACTAAAATAAAAACAGTTCAGAAGAAGAAAGAAATAGCAAAGTCAACAGCAGCAACCACCTGCCTACCACAGATGAGCCACGTTGTGCACGAATCCGTGTGCGGAGAGGGAAAAGGACTTTCTCTGGCCTCGCCGTGAGAAAACTGGGTGGCTCCTCCTGGAAGTGAGTTTTTGCCTGGACATCAGCCCCAAATTTTTTTAGGCAGCTGATGATGCTTGATGCTTCTTCCTCCAGACATAGGATCTGAACTGGGTGCATTGGCACCCGCCTGAGGCTGGGACCGGCGGGGCTGACGGGTCCTCCCTGTCCCCGGGGTGGGCTGTTGTGACCCCGTCGCAGCATCCGTGTCCTCCTGGCAGACCCTGCACAGCCCATGGCTGCGAGCTGTTGTCCCCCTCCGAGAGAGGGATCCCAAACAGGGCTTTGCAGAAAAATACAGTTACACAAGACATATGGTGATAACTTTTACTAGTCCCAGACAAGATTACGGAGAAAAAGAAATGTGGGTTTTCTTCTTGTTAAAGAAAAGAAGTCTGGGAATCTTGGAATAATTAATAAGCTGAATTACTCTATCGGTAAGATAATAATGCACCATTAGGAAAAGATCCGATTTTTATTATCCAATTTTTATCAGAAATTAAAATTAACTGCAGTTTAATATCATTCCAAGACAGCTAATTATAAATCCGGCAAGGAGGATCTATTTTCTAGGAACAGACCAGCTCCATCAGACTCAGAAGGAACTGTGTCCCCTCCCCACGCCCTCCCTCTGGCCCTGCCTGGGGGTCCCAGGGACTTTCGCGCACTCTGAGCCCCTCACACATAAGGTGCCCACCGCCCATGCAGGACAGCGATACTTCTCCTTTCCATCTGCGGCAAACCTCGTTTTTAAGAGCGTTTTTGATTTCATAATCAATCAATTGTGTGAATTCGAAAATAAATACTCACCTATTCCTGTAAATGAAGCCTGAGCACCGCTATTTGACAGCCGCTGCAAAGATGCTGATTTTTTTAACACCCAGTTTGTTTAAAGGAGGAATGAGCAGAATTACTGAGAAACTTGGATTTTCCAAAGGTTACGTGCTGCCTTTCTCTGCCCTGCAGTTGCCCTGCAGACGCTGCAGATGATGCCTTGTTAATGATGCCTTGGAGTTAAACTTGCCACATTATACCCCAAGTTTAAAAAAAAAAAAAAAAAGAGAAAAATCCATCTAAAATATTATGTCCATAAGCCTTTTTCAAGAAAGTTTGCAAGCCACGGCAAGGCGCCATGAAACACTGCCCAGCAAGGCTGCACGACCGCCTCCCGCCACGCCGCACTAAAGCTACACGCGCGCCCGCTCTCAGCCAGAAACCCTGATTTCTGAGCACAAAATAAAGCCGGAAAGACTGACTGTCGATGCATCGGGCAGTACATTCCTCCGTTCATTCCCAAGTCTGGTGCCAAGAGAACAAAACCAACCCTCAGTGCTTCTTCACAGCTTCAAAACCCAGTTCTCCATGACGTTATGGGGTCTGCTGTGCTCCAGCCCCCCCTCCTCACCTCTCCGTGCGGGAGAGCCCTCTCTGCTCTCCCCAGCAGCCATGGTTGCCCTTCCCGACGCTCCCAAGGGCCGATGGCCCAGCAGCACGACCACGGCAAGGGTTTGATGGGCGGCCTTGGGGCAGCAGGTGGAAAGGAAGAAGAGCTGGTTCCTGCGCGGTGCCTGGCAGAGCAGGAAGGCTGCAGCTACAGCTACGAAAGCGAGGGTCTGTGCGAGTTGCTCGTATCCAATCTGCTTAATTCCCATTTGCGGCTTTAAATAATGAGTGCTCTCTGCCCAACAGCAGATTTTAAGATAGCCAGTCAACCAAAACCCAGGAGCTCCTGCATTCCTGTGCCTCACCCAAGACTGCCTGTGAACCCCCTTGTACACAGCCATCAACCCAGGAATTAAATCAACAAAGCTAAAGGAGCGTTTTTCTGCACCGGCTTCGCGTGGCCGGGGTGGGCGGCG
>NW_010524105.1:0-231 GCF_000687285.1 Phaethon lepturus
GGTGCGGTTGACACGCCTGAGGGATGGGATGGGATGCCATCTGGGGGGACCTGGACAAGCTCAAGGAACGTGCCTGTGTGAACCTTATGAGGTTCCACAAGGCCAAGCGCAGGGTCCTGCACCTGGGTAGGAGCAACTCCCGGTATCAGTACAGGCTGGGGGATGAAGGGATTGAGAGCAGCCCTGCCGAGAAGGACTTGGAGGTACTGGTGGATGAAAAGCTGGACATGA
>NW_010524105.1:439-8729 GCF_000687285.1 Phaethon lepturus
AGCACAGGAAAGACATGGACCTGTTGGAGTGGGTCCAGAGGAGGCCACAAAAATGATCAGAGGGATGGAACACCCCTCCTATGAGGCAAGGCTGAGAGAGTTGGGGTTGTTCAGCCTGGAGAAGAGAAGGCTCCAGGGAGACCTTCTTGCGACCTTCCAGTACTTAAGGGGGCTTATAAGAAAGATGGGGACAGAGTTTTTACCAGGGCCTGTTGTGACAGGACAAGGGTTAATGGTTTTAAACTAAAAGAGAGTGTCCATACGTTCATATGGGAGCTGGGAAAGGTCTGTGTCAAGCCCTTCAGGGGATGGGGAATGGGGGCTTGCAGTCAGTTCATAACAGTTCTCTCTGCTGCTCCTTCCTTCTCACACTTTTCCTTTGCTCCAGCACGGGTCTTCCCCATGGGCTGCAGTCCTTCAGAATAAACCCGCTCCAGTGCGGGCCCTCCATGGTCTGCAGTTCCTGTCAGGAGAGCCTCCTCTAGTGTGGTTCCTTCTCATGGGCTGCAGTTTCCTTCAGAGAACATCCACCTGTTCTGGCATGGGGTCCTCCATGGGCTGCAGTGTGGATATCTGCTCTGGTGTGGTCTTCCCCATGGGCTGCAGAGGCAATCTCTGCTCCAGTGCCTGGAGCACCTCCTCCCCCTCCTGCTTCACTGACTTTGTTCTCAGGATTGTTTCTCACTCTTTTTCCTCGCTTCTCAGTCTCATACACTGCCTGTGCAGCATTTTACCCTTTGTTTTAAGTTTTTCACAGAGGTGCCACCAGCTTCACCGGTTGACTCTGCTTTGACCAGTGGAGCTGGCTGGAATCAGCCCCTGGTCTGTTCTCACAGAAGCTACCCCTGCAGCCTCCCTCTGCTACCAAAACCTTGCCGTGTAAGCCCAATACATTCTGTTGTGCAGCTGGCTGTGGATGAACAGGTCTGTAGATGAGTTACATTGAGGACCCAGTATTATGTGTTTCAGGGGGGTTTACTTTTGGTCTAGCTCCAGCCTGGTCCCATGGAGTGAATGCCCATTAATGGTCTGAGTGCAATTGCTCACTTAGTTTGATCTGAAAAGAGTTTAGTTTACAGTCTGAAATCACTTAACAATCTGAACCAAAGTACGGTTAGCGGGGGCAGTTGTGAGACTGGCTTCAAATGGATCCAAACTAAAACACTAATGTAGGTGTACCCTTGCAGTACCCCATGAGTCAGGGAACATCTAAGTCAGGAAACTTGACCTCAGCTTGACCTTCATAATTATTTCTGCAAAACAGTGTAGGCATAGTTAATGTACCTGTACTCCAGATTTCCTCCTCCTGGAGTACTAGCATGAAATTATACAATGGGTGATTGCAGAGTAGTCACTGCAGCTAATGTTTGATTCTAGTGCTTGGAGATTATATTCTCAGAACCCTCTGGAGTTCTTTACTCAAAGTCCTTTTACTTCTGTTTTGTACTAGTAACAATACTTTGAGTACAGAAAGGCTTGATATTATGTCTGTTAAAAGTGAAGAATATCTTGACTTTGTGTAGATGCTGGTTTTGTTCTCTCTGAACAGAGCAAAATGCATTTAAAGTGTACCTTCTGTACAAGTTGCAAGAATTAATAACACTGATAGTAAGGCATGCTAGTTTCCTAAAAGAGCAAAACAGTGTTGTGAAGTTTTTTATAATTACCTAAAATTCATTTGATTTAAGGTCTGAACAGATGATGTACAATTCCAGGTGTAGAGTCTGTGTCTGACAAGTATGGAATATCTCTTATTACTTAGAGTTTTTTCTTGACTACTGCTTCTTAAAATATTTTGTTTTCTATAATATGAAAAATCATATTTTAAATTATAATAAGGGCTTTTTGCCTTGTGGCCAGTCTTTTCAATTTATTCTTGCTACTGATGTATCTACTGTTATGATATGGAAAAGGCATTCACTATAACTTGCATTTACTTTTCCACCTCAATTTAGGCCTCTCAGCATTAGGACCTGGGGGGTTACAGGCCCTTTTTAACCTAGTATTCATTATTTACTATTAATCTTTTTATGCATTAGAAGTATTTTCCTTTAACTGTATAATTTGATCATATGTAGTTTTGATAGCATGCAGGGATATTCTTAGCTTTGAAGCTTTGGCTGCATGAAGGAGCCCTAAATCTTTTCCTCATAGGCATGATAATAGTAGTAAGAAAAATATGACTGCTGTCTTACAGTGGTGATAAGGCCTCCCAGGAAGAAAAAAATCAACAAACAAACAGAAACCTACAACAAAAAAACCCTGGAGAGTGTTTCTTCTGATATCTTTGAGGTTCAAAAAAATGCAGTATTTGAGACTCTTTAGTAACTTTTAGTTATGTATCCAAATTTTATATTTACAAGGCTAACTTTAGGAACACAGATTGAAGAAATTTGACTGTACTTTGTGCTTCCATTTCTTCATCTGTAAATTAGAGATAAGTGATATTCACTTTGAGAAGAACTTTTAAATCAGCTGATAAATCGTATTATCAGAGAAGATGAATTATTCAGTATAGACTTTACGTTGTGACAGCGTTTGGGGAAATACTGTAGAATATATTTGATGGAAATTAAAGTTATGACACTTTATCACTGCTCACATTAAATATAGTTTACATCAGTGTCACAGTAGCTGTTGCATAAATGTGTACTTGAGGGCAGGATAAGATGTATTTACCTTGGTTTATTATTGTAAGGAATACTTAATTATGCTTAATTTCTTATAGGAGGTGCTGAAACAGCTACAAGGAAGTATTGAAGATGAGGCAATGGCATCTTCTGGACAATTTGACTTAATGGAACGACTTAAAGGTAAATTTAGAATTATGCTTTAAGTAGGTTCATTTGT
The DNA here is from genome assembly GCF_000687285.1 of Phaethon lepturus. NCBI lineage: Eukaryota > Metazoa > Chordata > Aves > Phaethontiformes > Phaethontidae > Phaethon > Phaethon lepturus. Next base: position 3,290 of record NW_010524105.1, read on the forward strand.
TTCTTAGTTGTTGTTGCTTTAGGATAAAATTTTCCAACTCAGCTGCATCTTCTTTCCAGTGCTAACTTTGGAAGTTAGGCATAATCTCAGTGTCTGTTATTTTTTGCCAATTATTTTAAGACACGTTATCAAAAACTAATGTGTTCTTATGTTGCTTTTGTGCTTTTGCTACTGTTACCCCAAGACTTCATATGAATTGCATGTGATATACCTTACACTTTATTCACTTCTTCATGAAAAAAATGGTTTTAATTGTTTAAATTAGTGGTGGATTAGTTCCACCAATTTTCTGAACTCATTTACATGCTCTGCCCTTTCCCTGTCACATTACTAGAACTGTATCTGTCATGCTGAAAATTGATGCCCCCTTCCTAGAGCATGTGGTGGAACGTGTACCCATCCTGTTATATGGGATGTGCAGAACAAGCCCAGATCAGTGACTCCCTGCATACATCTGTTATCCCTATCACAGAACCAGAAATATTGTAGAGGATGTCTACATTTAGGCCCCTATGGTGGAAACACTTATCATTTACATGATGGTGGAACATCTGTGGGATCCCTGAGAAAGAGGCTATTAGGAAGTGGGACACAAGAGCAATTCATAAGATATTTATGCCACACTCTGCCCATTTTTTAAGAAAGGCAGGCATACTGGTGTGATACTGTTCTGGTTGGCAGGATTGTAGTTTGGACATCTCCTCGTTTAGAGGATTAGTATTCTCTAACTCCATTAGGATTGGTTTTGTTGACATTATGTTCTGTGTTATCCTAAAGCAAAATGTTTTAACTGTTTCCATCAAAAAAGTCATAGATTTGTTCATGAAGTATGAAATTAAGATAAAAACGATCTTTTAGATTTGTGCTGCTCAATTTCAGCTCTGAAAATGTTTGTTCTTTATTATCCAGAACTGAACTTGGAAACTAGTAACTTCCCTGGAGTGAAGTTAAGGCCAAAGGTGTCCATGCATTCATATGGGAGCTGGGAAGGGTCTGTGTCAAGCCCTTCAGGAGAGTGCAGTCCTGTTCCCATAGGATCATTTCCAAGAAGAGGATTTATGAATGGAAGCAGAGAAAGCACTGTTTATTTAGAAGAGCTAGAAAGGGAGAGGTAAACTTCTTCATTTATTCATTCAGTATGCATTGACTTCGGATTTTAACATGAAAATTTACTAACATATCTAATATGGGCTGCAGCTTCCTTCAGGGCATATCTACCTGCTGTGGTGTGGGGTCCTCCACGGGCTGCGGTGTGGATACCTGCTCTGACGTGGTCCTCCATGAGCTGCAGGGGACAGCCTGCCTTGCCATGGTCTCCTTCACAGACTGCAGGGGAATCTCTGCTCCGGTGCCTGGAGCACCTCCTCCCCCTCCTTCACTGACCTTGGTGTCTGCAGGGTTGTTTCTCTCACATATTCTCACTCCTCTCTCTCTCTCACAGCTGCTGTGCAGCATTTTTTTTACCCTTTCTTAAATATGTTATCACAGAGGTGCTACCAACTTTGCTGATTGTCTCAGCTTTGGCCAGTGGCGGGTCTGTCTTGGAACCATAATACAAAAGCTTGGTGGGTAGCACTTTAGAAACCCCTCCTCTAAAGGGCCTGTCCTGGTGTTTAGTAAAACTTTTGCAATCAAGAGCGGAAAAGAGTACACTTTTCCTCTAAGGTACTATGTCTAGGTTCCTTTCTTTCAGTCCTATCAATAAAATTGAAGCAATTTCCCATGAGTCTGTTCTGATCCTCATCTAGTAGACACTCCATTTTTTCATTTTCCTAGTCAGGATCACTAATCATATTTGCTTCCTCTCATAAAATCTAGGTTCATGAAGGGTTGTATGAGAATATTTTCCCTTAATTTAGGAATCTCTTCCCCCTTGCTCATTCCAGTCTTTAAGAATCTAATGTGTCTGCCATTTGAACTAATGGCTATCTGGCTATCTTCCCTTCCAGTTTTCCACTGAAATGGTCTTTCTTCATAATGCCTAGAGTATTAAGATTAATGGAACAGAGTTCTCCATGTATAGTATTTCATAGGGACAGAGCACCTTGGTTCTTATTCAGAGTAAGAACCTTGCAGTAGTCTTTGATGTCCATCTTAACAAAGTAGTGCACTTGCTTGTATTCTTTCCAGTGCTGTATTCTACCACATGATAGTAAAATCTTTAAGTGTACTTGGGGCTTTCAGTTAAGCTTCAAATGAACTCCAGGTCACTCAGAACAAGGAGTATTAATTTATAGCAACTGGAGTTCTTCAGTGTGGTTAGTACATCCGTTTTATGATCTGTGATCCTTTCCCACTATTGTGGATTCTAAGGTGACAGTTTTTTGGATGTTTTTCTCAATGATAATGACAGCTTAAGCAGTAAACTGGTCTTTGCTTAAAATAACCCTGGGAAAAAAAGGGAGAGGGATATTTTACTTTGAGATGAGTTCACTGATCTGGTTATGAAACGCTACACAAGCAGTGTTACCGTCACAATTGAGGGGGTGAAGATTTGTGCTGCTGAGGAAATGATCTGTAGAGACATGATCAGATAACATCTGGCTTCATTATTAGTGTAATGATTAATAATCAAAACTGCCCTATTCATTACGCTGTTTGAGGGGACATGTAAGAACACTTAAAGCATCAGCATGGACCCTGAATAGCCAAAAGAATCAGAATTTGAGGGTGAGGGACACAGGACAGTGCATCTGGAATCACTAATTTCTGAAAGGAAAAGTAACCACTTATTTTCCTATGCTCTGTGTTTAAATTTGTTTGGCATGTTTAGTAAGTTTCTGTGTTTCTAAACATATATTTAACAAATATTTATTTTCTAGTAGATTTTGTTGTTTGTATTAAAATAGACTTTCAAAGAACTCATGGAATTTGCAAATCTCAATATTAAAACAATTTGGAAAGAAAACTAACATTTTTCAGAGACCTGAAACAGGAACATTTCCACCCAGGAATCTAATACATTGGCACAATACATGCTGCTTGTGGGCAAGAGCGTTTGGGCGAGGACCAAGTCATTTATTAACCGTGTGTGAATTTGGCAAATTCGCTAGATAGTTAGCTTGGCCAAAATGATCTTCTGAAGGGAAAAAAAAGTGGATTCAGTTACCAGAATAAATGATGAAATTGTCTGCATATTTCTTTTTTGCTCATCTCCCCTCTAGTTCCAGAGTGTGTGTGTGTGGGGCGGGGGGGGGGAAGAGGGTGTATGTGTTTAGGTTACCAGTTTAGAATAGAATTCCTATTAAATGTACCCTACTTTCTCTCTGGCTAGTTCCAGATGTATTTGGTTTTACTGAATTACTGAAGCATGTACCTAAAAAAATTTAATAGCATTTTCTGTAGAAACAGCTAACATATCCTAAAAATTTGCTGTCTCTCTCAATACTTTTTTTTTTTAAATGCAGACAATTCTGTTTCATTTTCCTATTTTATGTATTGTTTGGTTGAAAGAGGTTGTACCTGTTTTGCCTCTTGTGTTGAGCAAAAGCTACTGTTTGAAGTATTGGTAGCTTTGAGAGTAATTTTCAGGAATTGTTAACTTTTCAAGGTTTTGCCATTTTATGGCCTACCAATGGAAGTGAAATTATTAATTATAAATGTAACTATGTAATTGAAGTAGAGTTGCATATATTTTGTTACCCTTCTTACTGGGAATAACATTGACATATTTATCAAAAAAATATTTCCAAAAGAAGAAAACACTTTTCTGTGATCCTGCATTCATTCAGCTTTACTTATTGTTGGGAGCTTCAAAAAAACCTCACAAAACCCAAACCACCACCCCCTCCCACACACACATTAGACAACTCTTTTGAAATACTCATCCTGTAGAAAAACAGTTCAAATTGAAAACCTTTTTTCCTCATAAAAGCATTATAACGTTCAAAAAATCTTACTTCATTTGCCTTGCTGCATTCTCACTGAACTTGACAGTGTATGGCAGAGAACGGAATATTCTGATATTGTGAAAGTACTGATATAAACGATCTTGGGGTGTAAAAAGATGGAATAACTACATTAGGTTTTTCCATCAAAATTTTTCTTTGATCAGATAGAGCTCTTCCACCTTAAACTCTCTCCTAACCTCAAAATCATGGTCAGCAATGATCAGCAACAGATGAGAATAATCTGATTCATACCATTAGAAAAAGCATTTACAAATAAAAATACTTTTTATAAGGATTGAATTAATTATATTTTTGCTAATTTAATTTCATAAACTGGACAGACCCAGTGCATGGACACACATGGAGGGGGAAAAAAGGGAAGCTGTTGTTAGGAAAATCGCATTCCCTAACTATTGTATCAATTAGTCTTTACAATATGAAGTTGTATGAACTTTCTTAAATATATATAGTTTACATTGTATAACTCCATAGTTGTGGTTGAGTCAGCATGACTAAAGGACCCCAGCTCATTATAGGGGCTGTTGTCCTCCCTCTTGCACCCTGAAGAATAAAGGATACCCCTGAACTACCGAGATAATGCCAGCATCCTAGCCCCTCTAGCACCCCTGTGAAACCCTCCCATTATCTGTCATCACAGATAAGTAACTGTAGCAAGACCGACTCCAGGGACATCTAGATCAAGAAAGCAGCAGGTGGATGATGACGCCATAGAATTACAATTGCTTTGCAAAACAGTAGCATGTGTGTGTTAAGTAGTGATTGGTCAAATCATGTTGTATCTGAACACTTGAAAGGTATAAGAACTCTGTGTAAAACTGCATTTGGCGTGCCCCAATTTGAATGGGACACCTCAGGCACATGAATAAAAGAATTACTCTTGTAATTCTATACTTTGCGTCCTTGGTCAGCACAGGCCAGTTGCGAAATTTTCGTGATAGTTTTGGTGACCCAGATGAGACGTAGCCGACTCACCTGATCCAACGTGTCACTACCGCCCAGACCCCGATAACCTGCACTGTTGGCCTGTGGGTGATTTCACCTTGAGATACTCGGGCACGGGGGTAGTGAACCATGGATCTTATTTGGTGGTAAGGAGGTGATTTTTCTTGTAATAATGGGAGGCCGACAAAGTATAGTGAAGAGGTCACTGGTAGATTAATTGTTGCAACACTGGAAATTTATTGATGGGATAGCGCATCATCAAAAGCCCGAGCCCTGTGTCAGGAAATTTGGCCAAAAGTGACCACTTTTGGTGATGTGTACCAAACATGGCCACAGTCCGGTTCTTTTAATGATATTAAGGCTGAGCTATTTATATATTTATTTACGGGGGATCGGTTCCCCTCACAAATGGGACTATTGGTATATCTGGGATAATTACCGGTCTATTGGTATATCAAGTATCAAAAAACAAATTTTCCCCTCCGGAGCACAGAATAAGTAAGGATCGCTGAATGAGCGTGAAAAATAAGAGCTCGTTACATTCTGGAATTTATAGATATCAGAGAGAATAGCATAGCATAGCATAG
>NW_010524106.1:0-1471 GCF_000687285.1 Phaethon lepturus
TTCCCTTTAAGATAGTGCAGGTTAATACAATAGCCCTTAGGTCAGAACATGGTGAATGCAGAGGATGCTGAGCACTAGGCAGTGCAACGGCAGATTCAAAAATTATTTTTACTAGAGCCATAAACCTACTGCAAATACAATTTCACAAGAAGGCAGATCATCTCAATTTTGAATTTCCTGCATGGATCAAAGAAAATGAAGGAAAGTAACAGTATCATTGCATCAGATTAAAATATTCATATTCTCTACTCCAATGACTATGTAGTTTTTCTTTAAACTTCTGGAACTCTCAGGGAAAAAGCAATATGATTATGTGCAATTTGACATTTTTTCCTCAGTACAGCCAGATATATTTCTTGACACTTCTGTTAAGTTTTATTAAAAGAAGTAAAAAATACTTTAATCAGCCATGAAAGGTTTTGCTCATTATTCAAAACTTGTCTAAGCTCATTATGTATGGCTTTTTTTAATCCCATGTTTTCCTCAATGGGGAATCCAGATCATATTTCTTTCACTACCACTATCAAAAATTTTGTCTTAATGTGACTCTTTGTTTAAAATAATATCTAGTTAATCAAAGCAAACAATTAACATTTTCATCAAAAATAGAAGGAGAAGTGAATATCTTTCAAAATTAAGTCTAGCATCATTTTGAAAAGGATGGTTTTTTATTCTCCAAGTTTTATTTTACTTATTTTTAGGCACAGTATGCCTCTTTGATGCAAGTTCATAAGCAGTGCCCTGAGCAAGGATTAGCGTTCAGGACTACTTAATCCCCCAAAGGTACACCAAATGCTGAGGTATAGGTTCCATCTTTCCTATTCTTGTCTCTGACTCTTCAATTCTGGCTAAGCAATGACATTGCCTCAACAGGAGGCACCAGTTGGTTCTGCCAAGAATAGTCTACTCTACTCTGGTAAAGTTGGACCAGTTTGTGAGACAGAGTGATTTCTAGGATCACCTTCAGTTTCTTCTGTTTGTAGCAATGAAATGAAGAGCACTCTTGAAATTCTGTGTAGAACAGTGACCTTGTCCTAAAAAATTAAAATAGGAAGTACAATGAAAATGTTGAGAATTCATATCTGTGATCTGTTTAATTATAGTTTTAATAACTATGTTGCTTTCTTTTGGACACAGAAAGACATGAACATCAGTTTTGCATCAACTTCTTGTTTCATGGGTTGGTGGATTTACTTATGTCTGTGAGGAACAGGGATCATTTTATTCCTTTTTAATGAAAGCTCAGATTCTTAAGACCAAGATGCACTCAAATCAAAATCAAAACCAAAGCACTCAAATTGCATCCTGAACCTGACTAAGTGTGACTCTATTTTTTAAATATGCAAACTTGACAAAGAAGAATTAATGAATACTTTTGTTTGTATATAAATACCACCTGTCACATAAAGTTCACAGTACTAGTTTAGGTAGGATATCAGAGCTCTCCAGGAAGCAGTGAACAGTAGGGAAA
>NW_010524106.1:1502-19429 GCF_000687285.1 Phaethon lepturus
AGTAAAGTGTAATGAAAAGGCTTTGGGAGCGTGCTTTAGCTCATCTCAACTGCATTAACAATCTGCAGCTGTAGTAGATTTGTCCTTATTTATTTACATTCAAGAATACAGAATTCTATAAAAAGTGATTGATTTCCTTTTAAGCTGAAAATTGTCTGACGTGAGGACTACTCTTTCTGTTCTGTTTTGATTGTACAGCTAGTTCAGTCAATGACTGGGATCCCTAGGTACTATTGCAGTAGAAGTAAATGATCATTATAAAAATGACTAAATTATTACCATTTCTTGTCAAAGCTTTTAGTGAAAGAATGGATCTTTACATAATTTAAATATTATAATGATCTGAAGACAGGGTTAAGGAATGCAAAAATAATAGATGGTACAAGAGTAAAGATTGGAACAAATTTTAGAATTACCACCCATATTCGGAGAACAAATAAGAACTGTTCACATATCTTATTTCAAAACTAATTTCATTCAAGGTAAAACAAATAAACATATAGTTCTAGCTGTCATTAGGGACAGCTCAATGAAAACATCCACGTAGTGTTTTTCAATGTATAGGGAAGTGCCATGACATCTAGAAAAGGAGAACACAGGGGAAATGTTAGAGAATAAAGAACGGTTAAATTATTTGGATTAAGGAAATTGTATGGAATACTGACTTCAGTTCTGCTCATCCTATTTCTTTCCTGCTCATCTTTCCCTCAGAAAAACATAATTATAATTGAGACCTACAAGGTCAACTGTAATTCTCATAGAAGGTGGACTCAGGCAAACTAACATATGGATAAGGTGAAATTATTTGAAAATTTGTTTAGTTCAGAGGAAAGAATGCTGGAGACAGGAGATGGGGGCAACTATTAGTAGCTGTTATAGAAACGAAGGTCAGGTAGATACTTCTAGTCACTCCCTTTAAATAGGACACAAAAAGAAATCGAATTATAATACATATGAAACTGTTTAAAAAAAAATCCTTTTATACCGTGTATAATTAACCCAAGGAACTTGGTGCTATAATGTATTGGTGGAGAAAGAAGCTTAGTAGAGTTAGAACTAAGAAAAGACTTTCATGGGGGTAATAAGGAAAACCAGGATTCAAAATATTGCTGAAAATAGTTCAGGGGATAGAAATGTTTTTGCTTTGGGACACAGGAGGAAGACTAGATGATGTGTTTCAGAAGTCTCCTTGTGCACAGCATATCCTGCACTGTGTTCTTGTGTGGTTTACTATAAGCTGGAAGCTTATATTGCATCCAGCTCTGGAGCCCTCAGCACAGGAAAGACACGGACCTGTTGGAGAGAGTCCAGAGGAGGCCACAAAAATGACCAGAGGGATGGAACACCTCTCCTGTGAGGACAGGCTGAGAGAGTTGGGTTGTTCAGCCTGGAGAAGAGAAGGCTCTGGGGAGACCTTATTGCAGCCTGCCAGTACTTCAAGAGGGCCTATAAGAAAGATGGGGACAGACTTTTTATCAGGGCATGTTGTGATAGGACAAGGGGTAATGGTTTTAAACTAAAAGAGGGCAGATTTAGACTAGATATAAAGAAGAAATGTTTGACAATGAGAGTGGTGAAACACTGGCCCAGGTTGCCCAGAGAGGTGGTAGATGCCCCATCCCTGGAAACCTTCAAGGTCAGGTTGGACGGGGCTCTGAGCAACCTGGTCTAGTTGATGATGTCCCTGCTCATTGCAGGGGGGTTGGACTAGATGACCTTAAATGGTCCTTTCCAACCCAAACTATTCTATGATTCTATGAAAGCATGGAAAACATGATAGTGATTGTTGGTAGAGATGGAATGCTTATCTCATATGGACTACAATTCTTTTCTGATGATACTACCCTCTTCTAGATCTAAGTAGAAGGGTTTTTTTGATCTAAGAATATCTAGGGTTCTTAATCTTCTTTTTGAGAATCAGAAATGGAGAATAGTTGAGAAAAGGTGCTTGTTTCTGTAATAGTTGTTTCACCATTTTAGCAGTGAAAGAATTAAGGGAAAAGGAAAAAGAAAGAGTTGGTATGAAAAGGTGAAGTAGTAAATAGTAATTTACCAAACTTTTGCTTATATGGAAGAAACAAAAAAAAAAAAACCCAAACCTATAGATAATCAAAATCAGAGCTGTCTCTTGAATATCTCTTATCATATGTTTAGTTAAGTACAATATTTCATTGTTATGTAGATACTGTTCTGCAAGTGCAAATATCAATTTACAGTTTTGTTCAGGTATGTTAAAAAAAACAAAAGGCTTGGAAGAGATCAAAAGGTACCTTGTACCTCTCTTTACGTCAATGCAGTATCAAAACTACCTAAATCATACCTGACAGGTGTTTGTAAACACTTCCAGTTAGAAATTTTACAATCTTGACTGATAATCTGGTGCTTCAGTCTCCTTGCTGTCTAGCGAATGTCTTTCCTAATGTCTAATCTAATTATATTGCAATTCTATTACATTTTAACTGGCTTCCGATTACCCTTAATCTGTAGAACTTGCCTTAGAATGAACACCACAGTTCAGACTGACTCTTTCTTCAAAAAAAAAAAAAAAAAGGAAGAAAAACAAAGCTGTGAATCTTACTGATTAAAATGGTAATCTTGTAAATATGAACAGAATGAAAAGCTATTCGGTGTTGTCTTACTCCGAATGTAATTCTGAGGAATGTCAAGTTGTCCATCCCACTCCAAAAAGGATTAACTCTCTAACAAACATTAACGACTTTAAAATCAGTGGTGATGAGTGGTTTCACTGCTTGCTGACATGACAGAAAAAAGGAACCATTGTGCTAGCCTAGGGTCTCTTGGTGCTTTTCTGTGGGAGAAATGTGGCTCTATACATCTGCAAAAATTTCTGAATGCCATCTGCCTACTTTTTAGGTTATATTTTCAGGATGAAGTTCTGTAGAAAATTAAAAATGCAAGGATATAATAAATGGAAAATTGAATATAAGATATGAATTCAAATGAATATTTTTGGAGTTAATTTTTTTAAATATTTGATTCAGTAGAAATCTGTCTTTTCTTTTTTTTTTTTTTGTTTATCTGCCAAATTTTCTTATTTATTACACAACCACAACAGAGAATTCAATGAGTTTGTCCCAGGTCCCGTGTTTGAACTCACAATGTTCTAGGTTTTGATTGTAGCTGGTGATGTGAAATGTAGAAAAGCTATATGAAACATTGAACGGGGAGTGAAATGCAGCAATTAAGTTACCTAAAATTAGTGTTTTTACTCAATAGGGGCAGACTTGTTTATAGTTTAGTTTGGTAAAAATCCCTCACTGCAGTAACCTAGGTTGCAAATTCAGCAAAGATATGTGGCCATGTCACTGTTGCCATGCCATCTATTACAGAGGGGTGATTTCTGCTGAAGGGGGTGGCTGGGTTCTGAGAGAACTTCTGAAAGCAGACGGTCCTCCCTAGATCCACAAAGACTGGAAATCACCAATTTTTCCATTTATGTTTCTCTATATAAATATTTTTAGCGTGAGTGTTGCTTTCCAGAGTCTTACTTGGTGAGAGGCTCAAGCAAAACACAAGTTTTTAGTAAGATGTTTACTGGCATGATGGAAGAGTGAATTCTGCTCCTGCTCCTCATAGTTGTCCTTGCTGATGATTTAATCTCTTACAGCCTCAGCTTTGAGCCTGTTACAACACAGACACAAATTCTGATTTTAATTTGTTAGTCATTTTGCCTGCCTGAAAGATAAAATGATCAGGACAGGAAGTGCCTCTTCATAGATGTACACCCTGAATTCTTCCAGAATGGGTCCCAGTTTCAGCTACAATAATAAAAGTGGTAGTAAGTATTCAAATAAAACACATTTTAAGTCTTTTTATGGCTGTTTTGTTTTCCAGTAATCATAACTTCAAAACACAAGCTATTTGCTACTTCTGGACATGGGAGAAAGGAGTTAAAATTCTAACAGGATGGAAAACTGTCAACTCCAGATTCCTAAGCTGCAGAAAATGTTATCCCTGCTGCAGTTTTACTAGAGCAAAGAGGCCCCCCCCACCCCAATGCAGAAAACCAATCCTTTTTACTTCCAAATATTTTGCAAAGAAGAATTTGAGTGTGAAATGATGACGAATTGATTGTGCTTGTATAGCTAGTGCAGTATTTCATTCCACAGTCTGTTGTTCTGCTCTGAGCTCAGCCATTTAGCGTAAACATGTTTGATACTGCTTGCCCACAATGCTAGCAGAGTCTGTATTGAGAAACAGAAAATGCATTAGGGAGCTGTGTGTTTTGCAGCTGGGGCATGAATCATACTTTGAGACTTGTGTTTCTAAAAAGAGTTCAAAAACAAGCTATGACAGAGAAAGTGAGAAACCGTAAGAGCCTTTAGCTCCTAGATCTTGTGAATTTCGGGTTCCAAGCAGATTCTTTCATCAATGCAAAGATTATCAGCATTTAGCTGTAGTTGGTCCGTTTATCACTTGCTTCAGTCTCTGCTTCCTTTCATATTCATGAATCAGAATGTGCAGTGTTCCTAACTGAACTTCTGTGCTTCTGTACTTCACAGCAATTAACACCCTTGACATTGTATCTCAAGATAAGATGCTCATCTCAGAAGACTGGTAGGAAGTGAAATGCAATCTGTCATATTTAAGCCAGCTCTTTGATAATGACCCATTCTAATAAGGACAAAGTAAGTCCATTTCTTTCCAGTTCCTAACCTCATGTCTTTGTAATTTACATCATAATTGGCACGTTATCAACAATATCATCTGAGTCTCTCTGGACTTCGCAGGCTCTTGGAGACCTAATTAGCTAGAGATAACTACTCCAAGTCAACTTGGAAGAATGGGATGCAGCTGCAGTATGCACACATTTTTAATGTACAGAGTGTTCTTTTTTAGTTAGACTTTATATGTGAGGCATTTAAGGATTGACAGGGAAGGGGAGGGTCTGTTAAGGTCTGCAAGTTTCTCATGAGCATAGCTTAGCGTGGTATTCATGCTCTGTGCCAAAACCTACGTTAGCAGTTCCATGAGTTTCCTATCTCATTATTCACATGGTGGTTGCATTTGTCCTTTGCTCATTCAAATTGAGCAGGTGAGATGTCAAACCCCGTTCACGCTATGCCTTACCTGTCAAGAGGGGCCTGGTGGTATCTGCCAGAAGCCCTTTCCTGGTGGATCCAATCAGTAGATAGTTCTTTTGCTAACAATATTAGTTGCACCTTCAGTTCCAATGGGCATCAATTGCAGGGTTAAGGAGGTTTCAAAAAATGCCAGCTGTCCCCTATATTGCTGCGGTGAGGACTAATCACTTGCAGCACTGGGGACTTCTGAAAAACATACTCTCAGTCTGGAACAGGTATGGCGGGAAATATTATCCTGATAGTAGCCTTAGTGTTTCCCGGTGGAAAGAAGGTGGTGGTTGTCAGTGAAAAGATTCTGGATGAGATTTAAAAAAAAACCTCAGACAGCCGTACTGTGTTTTTCTATTGTTGCTCCAGATTAGATGTCCAAAGAGAGTGTTTCAATAAAGAAGTACTAATCAAGGTGCTAAGAAATATTCAGAGAAAGTCTGTTTTCTTTTTTTTGTTGTTGTTTTATTTCTTTTAAATTTTTGAAAGAAGCCGGTGACTCCAGAAGGTCCTGGGCTTTCTCAAGTTCTAACTTTCACCAACATGAAGAGAGTTAAAAGGAACCGAGTTATAAATTGATACATGGTTTTGCAATATTGTCATAAAAATACAAACAGACTTGTGGCAATATTTGTTTTAATTAGACAACTTTCATCTATGTATTCATTTACTGCTTCACATTGAACCACTGTTCACTTGAAAATATCAGTAGGTATTTTCAGTACAGTATCATAGAACTCACTTGAAACAAGTAGCGCAAATGTTTCGTGCATCCTAAACAAAAACAATTCAGTGGCTCTGGGTTTAGGATTTCTGTCATGTCTTTCATACTATCTTCTCGCCAGCAGAAGCAAAGAGAGACTCTGAAGCAACTTCACATTTTGACAAGCAATCTAAGGCATTACCTAGCCTGAAAAGTGATGGGAAGATGGGTGTGGGAATCTTGTTTTCCCTTTAAGTAAGTGTGAATGTCAGGAATGCTCTTGATAGTTGACAAATTGACATTCACTCAAAGCAGTGGTTGGACTGCTAAAAGTCATCACAAATTGGTGAGTAGATCTGGCTTTATTTCAGTTGTGAAAATAATGTAAAAGCTGTCATTGTCTTTAGAAGGTAAAGGCCAGTGAGAGGATGTGCTGCTGTTGTCTGCTTTATGGACTGTTTGCATAAATGCATATTTCCAAAGAACATCAAAATTTATCTAACTAAACACTATGCAATGTGTTCTGAATTCTGATGGTGTCAGTGCAGGTGGAGCGTCTATAATATGACACAGGTGAAGAAAAAACATGTTTAAGGAGATAGTCTGAAGTCTGAGTTTGGTCAGTACAGTTTACTACTGAGCACTCTATTTTTTACAGAGCAGAGAATATAATCAATTCTATACAATGTGTAGGTTAATTGAAAACATTGTAAAGACTTTGCTTTTCATTTGGTAATGTTTTTTCTTTTGGTGAGTATTGACCTCACTGAAAAACCTACTAAAATTAAACTACTTCTTAAAAAGTTAGAAAAAAACCCAGAAGAAATTAAAAAAAAAAAAAAGGGAGATGGGAAATGACAACGATATTGTTTATTGGACCAAATACTTGGATTGACCTAAAAACTCCCTATCAAGTTGCCAGGAAATATATTTATTCCCTATCTTTTTTTTCTCATTGGTTCAATGTCTAAACTTCCTGTTAATTCTGTAGCATGTTTCGATAGAGGTTGTTTGCTTCTTTGTGAAAAAGCATAGGTTGTCATTTCATAAAATCTCTTTGTGTGCTAATGGGGAAACCAAAACATTATTTTGATTTCATTTCTCATGTGTATAATATGTCTAGGGGACCTATTTTATTTTCTATGCAACATTCACCTTTTACATTTTTAAGGTCTGGTGGACTGAGGATGATCATGTTTTGCATTATGAAAAAAGTGAAGTGAGAATTTACAAATAATATTCAAGGGCAAAATGTATTGTACCCATTAAGTGTTTCTGCAGTGGAACAACTACAGTTGCAGAATGCAATCCTCCTGAAAAGATACCTTTTTTCTCGGTATGCTAACTATTTGGTAAAGACTGCGTTTTTCTTACGTAGAGAGTTTTGTTTTTTTCCCATATTCATTTAAACCATGCAGGGATGTCAGCTGATCACAAACAGCAAATAAATAATCATAATATTTTGTTTCCTGAGTTACTAGGGGTGTACTGTATTCTCTGCTTTGCTGGTACTTCAATTTCTTTTTCTTCCTCAACTGTTAGTTGACTTTCTATTACTCTCTGAAGTTTTCCACTGGAAACATTAACTGCACATAGAAGCTTGTTTTGGACTAGTTGATTAATGCAGGTATAGAAGATTTAGAGGATCCAATTCCAATTAAACAAGGTGAAGCGATTTTCATACAATGTTTTCAACCAGAGAGCTATAAGACAGCATCATATATAGCTCTGGGGGTATGAAACCTTCCTCATTCATATTTATTAGATGCATCTGGCACTTCCTTATAATTTATATGCAGTAAATTTCTATAATAAATACTAAATATACATACCACACATTTACTATCCTGCTATTATGTCTTATTGATAATTTAGTAGAAGATATGCTTTGCATTTCGAATATTTTCTTATCCTGACTTCATATAACTATGAGTGGAACTGTGTCCTAGTATGATTACTAATTGCTGAGGAAAACATTCCTCTTGGTATTCATGAAATCAGAAAGAGCCTTTGGCTTTGCTATGTTAGAAGCTGCATAATGATGTGGTAAAAAAGGTAAGAAAAACAAAATAATAAGCAGTCAGGTATAAACTTTTTTAAAATTTATTGGAATTGAGGGAAGAGTTAAGCTTTAGTACTAGAGAAACCTGTTACGGAGTGCTTGCCAGCCAGTCTTTACTAGTGCGGCTCATTACACCACAGACTCCCTGCACGACCGTGTTTGAGATGCTCATTGCTGGAGCTTGCTGGCTTTCCCCATTCTGTGTGCTGTTCACTTACTGAAGAGGCTGACTCTGCCTCCGCCTCCGCCCGCTTCCACCCAGCCCGCTGCGAAGAGATGGGTCCCTGCATCCAGGCACGGCTTGCGCTGAGGAGCAGTGTCCCTCAGTCACCCTCCCATGTTCTTCTTGCAGAGAATTAATTTCACGGGAATACATTTTACAGGCTACAGTCTACTCTGCCATTGAGAGATGTGCCTCCGTATTGTCATTTCTTTGGTTCAGCCGAAAGGGCTGCTACGTTTGCCGTTGTCGTTGTCAGCCCAGCCTTCACTCCATGGACACATCACCAGTGCCCTTCGGGAGAGGTTGTGGTCAAGCAGAAATGTCTTTTTTTTTCCCCATGGGGAAGACTCATTAGAAAAGAAATGGAAATTCAGGGTGCGTGCTGGTCCTTCCTGATGTGGCCAAGCAGCAGGAACTGGTGAGAAAAGAGGAGCCAGTGGCTCCTGCATGCTGGATTCAGCCGAAAGGACTGCTACGTTTGCCGTTGTCATTGTCAGCCCAGCCTTCACTCCATGGACACGTCACCAGTGCCCTTCGGGAGAAGTTGTGGTCAAGCAGAAATGTCATTTTTTTTCCCCATGGGAAGACTCATTAGAAAAGAAATGGAAATTCAGGGTGCGTGCTGGTCCTTCCTGATGTGGCCAAGCAGCAGGAACTGGTGAGAAAAGAGGAGCCAGTGGCTCCTGCATGCTGGACACCTGCAGCTGCTCCTGGGTGCAGCCCCGCGGCAGGAGAAGGCTTCTCCTCCTTCCCCAGCCTGCTTCGGGCGCTGTGGGAGTTACTCCCTGGCAGTGCATGTAAAGTAGATAGCACTGTACAGACCGAATCAAACTTTTGCTAAATGAGAGAGGGAAGAAAGAAACAGTATTTCTCTGAGAAGTGCTAAAAACTAGCTAGCTTTCCCCTTTCTTTTTCAACAACTGAAAAAGCGGTGCGAATAATGGCAGCAAACTCACTTTCTCAGTGCTTTTCCGTATGTGATGCCTGCAAAACATCTGGTTAAGACTAGCAGATGGAATCTGCTTGCTGTTGTATGAGCCCCATCAGTGATATTAATGCATCATCCTTTGATTTTTGTTCGGTGTGCATCAATAACTCTGGCAGTAATAAGAAATTATTACAGAAAAGCATAGTGTTGGTAATGCTGTTACCATCCTGGTCTCCAGTGATCCAGACTGCCAGTGTCACGTTGGTCTCCGTTCTCCTCTGAAATAGCTATTCAAGAGGTTGATGCTGATGACATGTTCAGGTTAAGCACAGTCATATATCAGGAGCTCACCCTTTGCTAGAATGAGCAGGAACTTAATTTGAAAACAAATGGAACAGGAGACATAGAGTAGCTGTTAAAAGATGACAGAATAACTGAAATGTGTCTGCAACACGTCTAGGGAAGCAGAACAGAGGAAAAACATTGAAGTCATAAATACACTGAGTGTGGACATGGATTACTCAAAGGAAGATCTTGAAAACAAAGCATCAGTTTGAGTTCTTAGATTCATGCTGCTAGGGTGTGGAGAGCCAGGGGGTGGGGGTGCCCTCAAGTTATTTTTTACCACCCTTTTTGTTACTGAAATGTATGTTACTTGAGTTATTAAAATGAGACATTACAAAGGTGTTCCTGAGAGCCTTTGCTTGCAGTACTGAGGAGGCTGTTCTGCAGGCCAGACACAATCGGTGGCTCACTGCTGACAAACGGGGTGTGAGGTCACAAATACTGCCCTGCAGTACCAAAGGGACAAAAATGATGCAACACAGAAGGTTATTATTTTGGGCCCTACCAGTTAATGCTTCTGCCATTGAATCTGTTCCTATCATGCAGGAAGCTTGGGTTCAATTCTCCAGTCTGTTAAACGGATGGGGGCTCACAAAGGGAATTTGTTACTGATCAAATATTATGAATCTGCTTTCTGAATCAGCATGCTCACAACATAAGGAATAATTTATTTTAACGTCAGTTGACAGGAATGTACCAGTTGTTATTTGCTAGGTATTTAAAAATTTTATAAGACTCTGAGTTTGGGGGGTGTGTGTGTGGTTGCATGTCTTGGGATGGTGAGCTTTTTTGTTTGTTTATGGTTTGTTTTTATTTTTTGAAACAAACAGGTCCCCTCCTGCATCCCATCCAAATAAACTAGCCAAACTTCAGCACGCTGGTGCCTATCCACTAGAATTAAAATATCGTGGATTTACCCTGCTGTGTTGCTCTTAGTGGATACTATTTATCAGTTTAATAAGAATGAAAGTGAACAAAAAATAATCCATAAGCTTAAAGATGAATGCGGGTTTTTGCATTAAAACACTGAAATACATAATTTTGCAACCTGTGAAAATTCATCTTTCCTAATTTTTATGCTAAGATTTTGCTGTAAAATTGCATCCAGATTTGAAGGAAGGTGATTTTTTTTCCTTCTGTTGGTGATCTATACAGTTTTGTGCTTATTGAGTATTTTTATGAAAAAAGAAAAATGAGACATAAATATTTATTAAAAGTTTCAGCTTCTGTAATGAATATTGCCAACTGGTCTGTATGGAGAACTCTCTGGAGTATGCTGTATATCCCAATAAGGTGAGAAACATATCAAAATAGAGGTGCTTTTGCCAATGTAAGAACATTAAGGCTCTGGAAGTGCATAGAAGCATTGATGAATATGGCTTACTGTGGGAGAGATGAATGTTTGTACTTTCAGACATGCCTCTTGTCTCAAATGCACATAACATATACCATAATAAAATGTGATTCATTCTGGTCCACAGAATCATTCATAATTGAGATTAATTCTGAAATCCTTGTGTTATCTTAGGAGGAAAGCTTCTCTTGGAAAACTAGCGTACACTTACGGCAATGCATGTTTATTTTTTATGTTATCGGCCTTGGAGTGCAGTGTGTTCAAGCCTCTTATTGTATCTTACCTTAGGTAACCTTCAAGACAACTTGTTTTTTTTTTCTTTAAATTTCTCATCTTTAAAATTTGTTTATTTCTCATGTCTATGGAAGTACCATCATTGTTTCATAGCAATTCTTTTTATGTTGTTAACCACACAGCAGAGATATGGTTTTGAGGTAACTTTTGCAGTCAAGTCCCATTATGGGATCAGGAAGGAACTGTAAATGTTTTCAAAACACTGACCACAAGGTGTGCCTAAAAATGCATCAGAAGAATATGTTTATTTGTCCGTTTAATCTTTTGCATTCAATTTTGAGTGCAGTTGCTAGTGTTGTGTTATTTTATCTTGTCCTTTTTCAATTGTCTTTGTCATCTAGTCAGAGAGAGATGGATTTCATGGGTGGACTATTCGGTAGATGAGGAATTGGTTGGATGGTTGCATCCAGGGGATAGTGATCAATGGCTTAATGTCCAGAGGGAGATTGGTGATGAGCGATATCCCTCAGAGGTCCATATTGGGGTCAGTAATCTATAGTATCTTCATCAATGACACAGACAGTGGGATCAAGTTTGCAGAGGACACCAAGGTGAGTGGTGCAGTTGAAACACCTGAGGGATGGGATGCCATCTAGAGGGACCTGGACAAGCTTGAGGAACGGGCCCATGTGAACTTCATGAGGTTCATCAAGGCCAAGCACAGGGTCCTGCACCTGGGTTGGGGCAAACCCCAGCATCAGTACAGGGTGCGGATAAAGGGATGGAACGCAGCCCTGCTGAGAAGGACTTGGGGGGACTGGTGGATGAAAAGCTGGACATGAGTTGGCAATGTGCACTCACAGCCCCGAAGGCCAACCATATCCTGGGCTGTATCAAAAGCAGTGTGGCCAGCAGGTCGAGGGAGGGGATTCTGCCCCTCTACTCCACTCTGGGGAGACCCCACCTGGAGTCCTGCATCCAGCTCTGGAGCCCTCAGCACAGGAAAGACACAGACCTGTTGGAAAGGGTCCAGAGGAGGCCACAAAAATCATCAGAGTGCTGGAACACCTCTCCTGTGAGGACAGGCTGAGAGAGTTGGGGTTGTTCAGCCTGGAGAAGAGAAGGCTCTAGGGAGACCTTATTGCAGAATTTCAGTACTTAAAAGGGGCCTATGAGAAAGATGGGGACAAACTTTTTTAGCGGGGCATGTTGTGATAGGACAAGGGGTAATAATTTTAAACTGAAATAGGGTAAATTTAGACTAAATATAAGGAAGAAATGTTTGACAACGAGGGTGGTGAAACACTGGCACAGGTTGCCCAAAGAGGTGGTAGTTGTCCCATCCCTGGAAACCGTCAAGGTTAGGTTGGATGGGGCTCTGAGCAACCTGGTCTAGTTGGTGATGTCCTTGCTCATTGCAGAGGGATTGGACTAGATGACCTTAACAGGTTGCTTTTATCCCAAAGATTCTATGATTCTGTGATTTTATGATATTAACTGTTTTCTAAGAAGCCTCTATTTCATATCTTCAAAATATATTATTTCCACTTCAATTTTCTTCATTGAATGTTCTTGTCATGGGTGAGTCTTATCAGTGCTTGTAGACATCCCAAACATCACAATATCTGATCCCAAATGGCTTTAGTTTTGCCTTTTCTTGTAGCATTTGTTGGTAAATCATTGTGCTAAGTCATTGTTTTAAAGACTCAATGTACTCTGGAGAGCACTGCGGATACATGAGTAGATTGCTCAATTTTATATCCAGATCCCTAAGTATGCTGGAGGATATGCAAAATAACTGTTAGGCAGACCACAGCCAATTCATTAGTTACATGATGAGCAGCCTTCACTGAACTATACAGAGAAGCAGAAATGTGTGGATTCTTGTCCTTAGAAATGGTAATACACGTAGCAGCAGCCACATCCCTGACCTGAATGGAGGTTAGGAAGGTGAAGCTTCTCTGCTGCATGGCAAGGTGTGTGTGCATGCAGAGTGAGTGATGTGCACGCTAGGAGGAGGAGAAGGAGCTACGCACTGAAGATCCTGATGAAATACCACCATTTGAAGGAGGGCAATTAGGTGCTGTGGCATTTGATACAACCACTGTAGTAGTCCTGGGGAAAAAAGCACTTTAATGTTAACCTTGTCCCACTGTAAATGTCTCCTTGTGATAATAGTCAAGTGTAAATATTGAAGTCAGCATGAGAAATGTTTTTTTTTTTTACATCAAGGCGAAAATGTCTAAAAGCACAGTGGTCAAAAGAAATCACCAAGGACCTTTTTTGACAGGAAATGGAATTTTAAACTAATAAAACTTTTTTTATTATAACAGCATTTTAAACTATGATACATCACAGGAAATGAGTTTGTGTGGCATCTGAACCACAAAATAAAGTCAGGATGAGAGTCATGAGAGCTACGTATTTCCCATAAAGGCCTTTTTTTCCCTGATAGTTAAAAGTTTGAAGTTGTGTTTTGGTTCTTGTTTTCTCAAAAATCATATTTGGTTTCCAAAACAGCCTGTTTGCTATAAACTCCTGTGCAAGAATGGGCAGCCCTTCAGTCATGATGTGCTCGTATCTCACAAGCGGTCTGGAGGTGCTACATCACGTGAGTCGCTGCAGAGCTGCCCTGCCTCTGCGGCTGTGGGTGGCCTGTCCGTGAGAGGTAGGGAGGCAATAACATCCAATACAGACATTATCACTGGATTTTGCAGGGACTCATCCATGTAGGAAACTTACCTGCCTCCCACTGCAAGGTTAAATTCAACATCATCTGTACCTGTGAACCCATTCAGACTTCCTTGCCAGTAAGCTCTTTGAAGTACGTGACGTGTCTTGGAGCTCTTGGGCCATAGAAAGCAGAGCCGGGAATGATGGCTGTAGCTTCTTTAAGTCTAAAATATCCCCTGTTGTACAATGTTCATTTCAGTTAAGTCATGTAGATTTTGTTCTGAGTCAGCTTGTGCCTGAATGCACATGTGTAAGTTAGAGAACAAAAATATATGTGATTATCCCAGTTGGAATGAAGCTGTCTGAGACACCATTAGAAGGTGCAATAAAAATGTTTTTCTACGATTTTTGAACTACAGGATCCCAAAATTTTTGAGCAAGTTCTTACAACTAAGATATACACTTCTGTTTATTCTTTTTCTATTGCTCTTTTATTTTTTTCAGAATTTTTTCATTTAGAGCTTTTAAATAAATTCTTGGAGCATAGCACATGCTATTTTTACTGCACAATGTAGCTTCATAGGTTATTTAACACAGCAGGCCATGTTTCACAGCTGGCTGGATCTCAGGAAGTTAACCAAATTCTGCTTCCATTTAGATCAGCAATAAAATTTACAATGATTAAAGTGGGACTTGGAGTTCGTGGTTGGTAAATTTGGTTGTCTCAGCACTTGCTGATAACTATATTCTGTCGGTATCTTCTCTCTGCCTGTCACTAAGGGAGCTAGTCACTGGCAATCATCAATAATCGAATTTGGAACTTAGCTTCAGCTTGTGCTTATTTGCACAAAGTTATTTTTTCATTTAATGCTTGCAGAAAATAAACTTTGAAGGATGACCTTATTTACAAAATACAGACATGCTGGCATACTCTAGTAAAAATACCAGTAGAGTTGAAATACTGAACTACTTCTGTAGTTTGTCTCTTTCTTTTATTGTACTCAGGGCCCAGACTTTCCAGGATGAGCAGAGGGATCTTTGAATATTTTTTTTATGGAATGTTGTATGAACTTGCAGAAAATAGCATAATACTTTGGTTCAGGAAATGCTGCAGTCCTCCTTTTTGTCTGCTTTCCCGTATTTTGAACATGGAAACAATGAATGCATTATTACAATGTGGAAATACCTGAACATCTATGTAACTTATCATGTATTAAACAACCTTTATATCACTTTAATAATATTCTGTAGAGTTTTACATGAAGAACTTCTGCATACCCAAAGGTATGAAGGCATATTTAATGGTTTGGGAACCCTCCTGTGTAACGCATAATAGAGACAATACTTAAGTATTCAAATAGCTACATAAATATTTTAGGAGGAACGGAAAGAGAGAAAGTTTGTTTTGTTTCATTGAGGTTATTCCAAGAAATCAGAAAACTGACTCCAGCACCTGCTGAAGAGCAAATCTAGGATGTTGTTTTTCTACTGTATCTCCAGGTAGCCAGTCCTCTTAGGATTATTGATTGCACAGTGAAGGGTTTTATATATGTTGCTTTGCTATTTGTAAACAGGCTCAAGAATTGAGCCTTGTTGCAATTTTTTTTTTTTCACATTAAAGGAATAGTTTCATAAGACTGTATTTAGCCCAGGTGAATACATGTGTCTTAGGAAGAACGAGTGTTACACACTTTAGTTAGAAAATAATTTCTATTTATAGAATTTTCTACATGCGTGGTGGCTTCTCCGTGGTTGCTATATATATTCATTTCTGTTTTGATTTTGTGAGAAGACTGACAAAACTGGAGAAAACCAGCTTTTTTTTTGAATTGCATAACTTTAAAGTCTGGTCTTCTCACAGTTTTATAGATAATGTTGCCTATTCTATGGATATCATTGATTTGTGCTTCTTGAGTACAAGCTGGTATTGATTCTTAAGTCTGGGAAAAATGGTAAATATCCTGAGGCAGCTTTTCATTAATCTAATGCTTCATTTTACTGAGTGGTAAAATGCAACATAATTATAGAACAAGTTACTTTAAGTACAAATCTGTACCGAATGATTTGGAGTTTGGTAAGTTGAATAGAAGGAAGAAAAAAAATTAGAGACGTTTGGGTTAAATAGGAACAGAAATTCAGGGGTTTGCCTGAAGTCACAGGAATCCCTGTTAAATTACCCCAGGATACATGCTGTAGGCTGATTTGAAGGAAAGTACGTATGGTAGTATAGGAAAGCAATATATATGGGGAGATACATAGTTAGGAAAGAAATCCATAACAATCTTTACATTTAATTTCTTTAAAACTTTCACATTAGTTGGTAGAACTGGAAGAGATGGACTAAATAAAGATATCATCTTTCAGAATAATGATGTTTTAAAGTACTACTCAGGTGACATGTAATTTGAGAAAAATATTGGTTGTATTTTTTGTAGCAATTTTTTTTTGTATGTGTACATTTTACACACTGAAAATAAACTGCATGTGGGTGTATGAAAAAATGAATCCAGAAAATAGCGCATTACTTCAGAGTGCACACAGATGTATTGTATTGGTCTGCTTTTATGGAAATATAATCAAATGTTTCTATCAAAGTATCCCACATCATTTTCTTATGGAATACATAAAATATACATAGTACACAAAGATAAATAATTGCATTTCTACTGGAGATCAACTGGAGTATTCTGTATATGCAAATGCTGTAAAAGTGTTTATTAGAATTGCAGGAAACCCCTTTGTTGTTAACACTGTAGACAGTCTTTGCATATCTCTGAGGAATCCAGCTACTTGCATCTTTTTTTACATGCCAGCTGTGCTAGTTCATTATTTGATTTTTGTAGCTACAACCCAGAGAACAAGAAGGAAGAAGAGAACAGTATTACTGACAAAAAGAAAAAGATGAGCTTATGTATGAAGAAAAGCTAAAGCATACATTTCAACAAGATTTAAAATGCAACAGTTAATTGAAGTTCCTTAATCTGTTTCTGTTACTGTATTTGAGGAGTATCTTACTCTTCTGACTGAAGGAATTAGTCCGCATGGATTTACAGGAGAAATTAACTTTCTCTGAGACTCAGCTAACACAGGTGTTATTAATTTTATGAAAGAATAGCTTACTATAATTTGCTTAAAAATTGACACCTGGTTATGGTAGTTCATACCTCGTTCAGTGTTACTAGCTGCTATCAGTCTGTTTGGCCCTGCAGATTGAGCACTGCTTAGCTTGTGGTAGGATCTTGGAGTGGTGCAGTCTCAGCTGAACTCAGTTTTCTCAAAGTTTTACATACAGGGTTAGTTATAGGGTTGTTAGTTTTTTACGGATTAGAAATAAACTAACTCTCAGTGATAAATGGGAGATGAAAACAGGGGAGGACATTACTTTCCTGTGAGATGGGCTATGTGCTGGGGGAGACAGGACAATTCGAGTTCTGTCTTATGGATGGCTGTGTTTTGGGGGTAGTGAACATGAGAGTGTCTAATCATTGCTCTACATCTTGTTGCGTGTAGTTCTGTGTGGGTCTGAGGCAGCTGAGATGGGAGGAGGAGGTCATGAAACATCACGAGCTTAATCTGACATCTGTAACTGGCATCTGCATTCCAGGGGTGAGTGCCAAGCTCACAAATTGTTCTTTCATTATGCACAGCAATGGTGTATCCTCGTTATCCAATACCCTCATATCTTTTTTGTTCTGTGGACCACCCAACCAGGATGAAGAGACAGATGAGACATTCTATAAGCGACTGGCAGAAGTCTCACATTTACTGGCCCTTGTTGTTGTGGGGGACTTCAACCTACCGGACATCTGCTGGAAGTATAACACGGCAGAGAGGAAACAATCTGGGAGGTTCCTGGAGTGTGTGGAGGATAACTTCCTGACACAGCTGGTGAGTGAGCCCACCAGGGGAGGTGCCTTGCTGGACCTGCTGCTTACAAACAGAGAAGGACTGGTGAGAGATGTGGTGGTCGGAGGCCGTCTTGGGCTTAGTGACCACGACATGATAGAATTCTCAGTTGTGAGTGAAGTAAGGAGAGGGGTCAGCAAAACTGCTACCATGGACTTCCGGAGGGCAGACTTTGGCCTGTTCTGGTCACTGGTTGAGAGTCCCCTGGGAGACAGTCCTGAAGGACAAAGGGGTCCAGGAAGACTGAACAGCCTTCAAGAAGGAAATCTTAAAGGCGCAGGAGCAGACGGTCCCCATGTGCCGTAAGAAGAGCTGGCGGGGAAGGCGACCGGCCTGGCTGAACAGGGAGATTTTGCTGGGACTCAGGGAAAGGGGGAGAGTTTACCACCTCTGGAAGAAGGGGCAG
>NW_010524107.1:0-1308 GCF_000687285.1 Phaethon lepturus
GCTCCTCGTCTGTTCTTTTCTGCAGTTTTTTGGCAATGGGATTATTCAGTATGGGAGTAGGAATGGGGTTAGCCCTGAGGATATTCAATGTGCAGTCGACCGGGCAGCGCAGAAGGTGAGGACCCGACAAGTACAGGGACATTTGTGCCAGCAGAGGTTTGACGGGGCTCAGCCCAGACCCCACGGAAGAAATCCCAGCCCTTCCAACCAGCTCTGGAACAAACATCTTGCTCCCAGCAGCTCCACGGAAACTCCAGCACAGGAGCCTCGTCTGCCAGGCAGGACTGCGGGGTGTGACCCAGTCACGGCCACATCCTGCGCCCTACCCGGAGCTGTGGGGCTGTCTGTGGAGGCCGTGAGGCTGCCGCTGATGGGGGCTGCTGTGCTCTTTCCAGCGCTGCTTCGTCTGCGGTGAGAGTGGGGCTGCCATCACCTGCCGGGAGATGGGCTGCAACCGCAGCTTCCATCTCCCCTGTTCCGTGGAGGGTGGATGTGTCACCCAGTTCTTTGGGCTGTACAGGTAAGACTAGCTAGTCCTCGTGAGGGAGGCTCCTTGCCTTCAGTCCCCTCTCTGACAGAATCAGCCAAAGCAGAAAGGAACCTGCAGTGAAACTTCCAAGTGGCCGGTCACAGGCAGTCTCAGAGCCGCACACGGTCGTGGCCTTCTTTATACATCCTCTACCCACAGGGGTAGAGGATCACAGCCAGTGCTTCTCCCCTCACCCATTGCTTTCCTCTTCCCCCAGGTCCTTCTGCTGGGAGCACTGCCCAGAGCAGGCAGTGCAGGCGACTCCGGAGGAGAACACCACCTGCCTCATCTGCCTGGACCTTGTTGGGGACAGACCGTCCTACGGCACCATGGTGTGCCCAGCGTGCAAACACGCCTGGTTCCACAGGTGCTGCATCCAGAGTCAGGCTCTCCATGTTGGCTTCTCCGGCTTCTGCTGCCCTCATTGTAAAAATGAGTATCGATTTCTGATGGAAATGCTCACCATGGGCATCCGAATCCCCTCCAGGTTCGTGTCCTTCCGTCTGGCTCATAAGACAGGAGGGTACAAGCACCGTGCTGTGCCCAGGGCTGCCCCAGCAGTCCTGGCCCTCAGCTGTCCCATGAGTCTGTCCTTCAGCTTCATGGAGGAGTTGGAAACAGGGCCGGCGGGAAAAGCAGGCGCGCCCTGCATCTGCCTTATGCCGGGCCAGCAGAGGCCCACCAATTTTCTGTTTTTTTGCCAAAAGAGGCCCATCATGGGAGGAAAACGGTGCCTACGAACAATTATATGAGAGGCACAGCCGCTGCGATGCCAGGGA
>NW_010524108.1:0-18023 GCF_000687285.1 Phaethon lepturus
AAAGCACATTCTTGCAGGTTTATCTAAAACTCCATATAGGTCTGAACAAGAATGAGATGCTGGACTACTCAAAACAGATCAAGACAGTCTTGTGTGCAAACACATGTAACATATTACAAGCATTATGAAAAAAACATGACTGGTTTAATATTAGTTCTCAGGATTAAGACATTTTTTGTCATTTTGATATTTTGCACTCTTTAAACCCCATATAATGTAAAGGAAATCTAGACCATAACATATTCAAATTCTACTGTATGTCACTGGTTTACTTAAGAAAGGCAAAAAGATAAATTAGAAGATGTTTACTGTGGGAATAAAAAAAAAAACAAAACCCAAAAACCCAAACTAAACTGCATATTCATTTTATGGGGACAGAAACATTCACGTAGCACCTACATTTTCTACTTCTTGATGTTTAAGTAAACAAGTCAGAAACAAAGGTGTATTTTTTACAGGCAGATGTAGTCCCAGCACATTCTAAAATGGGTGTTTCTACAGCTGCTCCCAAACACTGGATCTTTCAGGCTGTCATTAGTTGTGTGAAGGCAATGTTGGGAAATGCAAAAACAGTTCAGTGTCTACTAGGAACTCTTAAAAATTAAGCACCTCAAAAGTACTTACTTTCTGAGATACTTCTAAAGGTGTATCAAATTATAAAACATCTTCCACAGATATTTTTTCCCTTGTTCCCCTACTCTTGAGTATAAGAAACTGTTCAAAAAGGAGAAACAAAAGCCCCAGTGTTGTAATCATGGGGTATGGATTGACTCACGGCATGGATCAATCCCACTGAAAAGTCAGCTCAAAGGAAAAAGGAAAAGCAGATGGTTATCTGTAATAAATACAGACACTTACTTGGAGAGCATGTAAAAGATTTTTTTTAACATTTTCCCCATAAAGATTATAAGAAACTGTTCAAAAAGGAGAAACAAAAGCCCCAGTGTTGTAATCATGGGGTATGGATTGACTCACGGCATGGATCAATCCCACTGAAAAGTCAGCTCAAAGGAAAAAGGAAAAGCAGATGGTTATCTGTAATAAATACAGACACTTACTTGGAGAGCATGTAAAAGATTTTTTTTAACATTTTCCCCATAAAGATTTCACATGTTCAAAATTATTTTTAAAGGGGTTTCAAATAACAGCATCTTTTAGAGATATTTTGCAATAATTAACGCCAAGACAAATTAAAATTAATATCATGGTTTATGCTGTCAGTGTGAACAGAGGGAAAGAAGACTGAGTAATCCCCAGATACTGTCAAAGGAAATTTTTTAAGAGCATATACATATGTGTATGTGTGCATATGCACAGCACAATATTTGCACATCTAACATTGGAAAATGTTGGCAAAGTCATAAATTAAACCTACTCCTAACACTGTGAATCCTGCTGTCCTGGGCATGTATGTGCACTCCCCTTTATACTTTGTATATAAACGCCAGGTGACCTTATTTTCCTGACACCAAATACAAGATTTTTTTAATTTGAAATAAACTGTTAGTTTCAATCACAAGAATGTTACACTTCTAAGATACTAACAAAATTAACAAAGCTCCAATATTTGTCTATTTTCATAAATGTTTTACAATAACCCACTGTAGGAGGTTTGTTTCTTATTGACCTTGTTTCTTAGGGAAACCCCCTGTGTGATTTGCTAATTATCATGCAGGGTCAGTTATCCAGTTATTATCCACTATTATGCCTTAAAACATGGGCAACTACTAGCCATGTTTTGTTTTTCTAAACACCCTGTTTAGCTGCAGTAATGACATCATAGAATTTGATGGCACATTTAATAGAAAAGGTCAACTTCTTCACCGCTAAGACGTTTTAGATCCCCCTCTGAGTGTCAACAAGGCTTCATGGGATGTACGTCAGAGCAAAAAATCCACTTTCTTAAGTATTTGTGCCAATACTGCCCAATTTTCGAGATCCAGGTAAGCCCACTTTCAAACAAAGACAGACAAAAAGGCATTAGGACTCTCGTAGAGACACACAAGTGTGGCATTATGGAGGCACACAAACGTTAGAAAGGAACTTTTGGTTACACCAGCAGGCTTTGGATTAGGCCCCAAATAGAAACAAATGGGTAGAAAAGTCATCATGAAGAAATCT
The DNA here is from genome assembly GCF_000687285.1 of Phaethon lepturus. NCBI lineage: Eukaryota > Metazoa > Chordata > Aves > Phaethontiformes > Phaethontidae > Phaethon > Phaethon lepturus. Next base: position 2,122 of record NW_010524108.1, read on the forward strand.
GCACATAATTCAAGCTGTTTAGGAGAGAAACAAATGGTATGGGCAGAGCTCTAACCAATATAGTGCAACATAAGCAGTGACCATCATAGCCTATCAATGAATACTGAAATCCATTACTCGCTCTAAGTGGTGCCAAACAGCACGACAATTCTCTGGCAAGAAATCACCCTACTGCCATTCCCCAGCACACACTACCGCCTTGCCTGCACACCGGAGTTCCTTTGCATCTGTAAATGGAGCCTGTTGGCACTTTGTTTGCTCCTCGGTAACTGCGCTCCGTGGACTGTATATTCCTTTTTCTGGGCTTAGGGCTCAGTATAGTGCACGTGTGATAAAAAAGTGTTGTCTTATATGCAACGCAAACACATGAAAAGTTCAAATAACTTAAAAAGCCACGGGTCCCACTTTTTGCCTTCAGGAGGAGCTCTTTCTTCAGTGTTAGGAGAGCTGTATCTTAATGGCTTTGGTTCTGTAGTTACTTCCATGCATGTCTTTGCAGCAGTGTCCTCTGACTGATGACAAGCACACAGGGTGGGAAACAGCATCCGGGTAAAAACATGCACAGTTACATAGCAGGATGACAATAAGTATGTAATAGTTGCATTGCTTAACGACCAACCCGTCCGTAATAAACCTGTTGTGTGTGTTTTTCTTACATGGTGGCTGCCTGCATGAATGCTAAAAGGGGCTCTCATCCTCCAGATCCAGGCAGATATAAATGAAGAAGAAAAAGAGAAAGGAAGATTACTTTATGAGAAACAAGCATATCTCTGATGTGTACTGCAAAAATAAACCTAGTTATACTGGCATCATTTACACCAATGCTCCCAGCATCCGGCTCTGCTATACCAGCAAACCAGTTGCTTTTAGCATACAGTCCCAGCTCCCTGGCATCCACAGAACCCAAAGAAGAAAGCACACTGTTGTCAGGAAGCTTCAATCCACCACAGAGGTGGCAATAAATCAGAGAGGGCTGAAAAACACTGCAGCAGAAAAAGAGGACTTCAGAAACGTGGCCTTTAGTGTGCAGGTGCTGAGCTTTGCAAGTACAATTCTAGGAGCCAGCTGTGCTGTAAGTCGCAGTTGCCACCCTGAGACTATGGAAGGGTGAATCCCTTTACATACGTTCTCCAGTATCTTGTTCAGAAACCTATTCTGCACTTTAAAATTCACCAGCAACCTTGAACTGCGCAATGTGATGAATCCCCCCGCTGAAGATTATGCAACTGGAACTAAAGGCCACCCTACTTTGAAATGAGAACATATACACAGGGATTTAGCACACTTTAATTCACAGACATTAACTTTATAGGTTTTACCGACTTAGCTTTCTGGAGCATCCCCATATGGAAAAACCTGTACATGTTTGAAACAAGAGAACGTTATAGATGGAAAATTAAAAATCAGGGAACTTAAAACAAGGAAATTGTAGTAACACATACTAAGAAGCTGAAAAGCATGTGCCACCTGTGAGAAAGTATTTGAAGTGATACCAAATAGGAATTCATCCTCGTGGACGTGTGCTATGTAGTCCAAAAGGCAGAATAACCACTGCTTTTAGAAACATTTAAAAAAACACCCAGAACAACAACAAACTTTGTATTAGTGTCATTGAATTAACTAACTCTTGAGAATCCACCATAGTTAGAGCACCATATTCCACAATCAGCTTTTTAAGACGACATCGTTACAAATCTTTGTAAGAATAAGCATCACTGCTGCAGCCCTGCTTTAAACCAGAAGTTAGAATTAACAGCAGACAGCGTTTTTATATTTTCAGCCTACATTATGAAGCACTGAATCTCCAAATACATACAGTGGGGAATGAACTCTAACACCATTGTTTTTTTACTTTGGAAAACTCAGTGGGCCTGCTGAAGTTATTTGCTGAGAAACTTTTCAGCTCCTGACACTTGCACAGCACCTTCCTGTTTGATCTGGGCCATCCTCATAAATTAATACGCATGAAACTGGATTTCAGTGTAATTTCAGTTGCGTGATGAGAACTCCTGTAGCGGTGTGGTTTGGTTTCCCAGTATTCCAAACTGAAGTGAAACAGTTTGGTCTTCACAGTGAAGCTCAAAACAGAGACCTTCTGCCTACTAGTTGGTCACCTAAGGCAGCAGCTAGAACACAGGTTCAGGGACCAAGAACTTCGTTCTGGTGCCAGCTCTAAAAATAATGCTTTGTCTGTTTGCTTTTATAAACTGCAAATCACAGCTTCATTGCCATTAAAGGGTTAATACTACTTACCTGCTGCTCCTGGACTGCTGTAAGCCTTTACTAGATGATGTGTAGCATCTTTGTGAAGTGGTGTTTTTAGTTTGAGGATGTTTGTTAAGGCTGATATTAACTAACCTCATCACAGATTGCCTCCAAGATGGAAGATACTGCAATAAGCATAAAAGTATCAACAGAAAGCCCCCCAAAAAGGAAAGTGGTGCCATTTTGGTGAGAGAGGGCTGTCTTTGGACCAGGTCCTAACGCTGTCCCAGATGTAGGATGCAAGAGGGTATCACAGGATGTGTCATTGCACACACTACTCTGCCAGTAATAAGATTCCTGGTTGGAAAAAAAAGACCTTTGTCAATCCAGGCACACAGCACTAGAAGTTAATGATTTTGCCTAGACATCCTGTTTTTTTCTTAGATCAAAAGTTTCTATTTTTAGTATCAAATATCAAATCTCCACATCTAAGGCAGCAGATGATGAGGCGGAGACTTCAGTAGAAAACACTGCTGTATTTGTGTTTAGCACTGAAAGTACTGACCTTGAGAAATAAATGTTGTGGTGCACAGGAAAAGCAGTATCATAAGGCAAAACCCGAGGAAAGCATATTATAAGAGCTATGTTATGTTTTTCCAGCAGGACTATCAAGGCCTGCTTATGTCAACTGAGAAAATTGCTGGAAAAGGCAGCTGCCTCTCAACCAAATCAACCTGGTACACCTATAGCTACTTCAAAGACTATTTTCTTTGAGCTCAAACTACATCTCTGAAAATGTTTTTAAAATGGCTAAAAAATACCATAATGTTTAAAGACACATCAGGATCTATGTAACTCTACTTCTTAGCCACTGAGGACAGGAATCCTCCCTAAGGAAGAGAACAGGATGATAATAATTGGGTTATCTTCTGATATCCCCAGTCTGGGATAAAAACCTCCTGTGACGAGGTGCCAGAGCTCACAAGCTTGTTTGAACACTGAACTTCACAGCATGAAGTAGCCCACTGTCACAAAACATACTCTCGTTTTGAGTACTTGCGAGATTTTCTGCACGGCAAAATAAGCTATCTCATGACATAATTTTCCAAGACTTCAAGACTAAATGTCTGATAAAATTACACTTGCCTAGACAGTAAGCATAGCCTTTAAAAAAAAAAAAATTCAAAAGGGAGTGAAAATATCCCTGCTGTTATTTGGTAAGTCAACATAGGAAAGGTAAATGATTCCTTATGTGATGTTAAAGAGTAAGAGGATTAGGAAGTGCGCTCTTGTTAGGACTTTGGAAATCCCATCACTTACTGTGTCCTGATCACACTGACAGATTCCTGCAGCCCAAGTCTGGCAGTCTGCAGAGGCCAGCCTGTATTCTGCTTGCACAGATGGAGCTGCTGGCTCAGGACCTTAGTTCTTAAACGGGAGCTCAAACTTCAAGACAAGCTTAAGGAAAGAGAATTTTCAACAAATTATTTCCTTGTAATTTCACCCAATCTGTAAACATTAAAATCAGCTAGATTTTAATGTTGAAATCTATAAAAGTGTTTATAGATTACATTCTGTTACTTTGCAAGCGTTCACTTTATAACTTACTGATACTTCTAATGGCATTGTGCCGACTGGGATAACTTCAGTAAGAAGCCACAGGTACAGGGTCAAACGTGAGAAACAGATTCCGTTGTAAACATCCCCTGTGAGTATAAAGGTAGTCACAAATCATGAGACTCATTGTTTTTCAGTCAGATATGCGTGACAGAGTCAAAGCCTGCAGTAACGGTTTTGAACAGCTGAGTCACATCCAAGAAAAAAACCCCAAAAGCACAAAAAGGCGATTTGCAGCACAATCGCCATGTGCCAGTTTGCTACCTAAAAGCATAAATAGGCGGCTGCATTAACTGAACTGCTGAAACACGTTCAGGAATTATAGTTTTAAAACAACTGATGGTGCAAACTAAAATACAACCAACAAATACATCACTGTGAGAAGGAGAAGTGTATCAGATGGTTTGTCCTTACTGTTTTTTCCACACGCTTAGTGACCAAAAATGACACAAGGTAAAAAATTCAAGCCCTACTGAAATCATTGACAAGATTTCCACAGAATTCAACCGTGACAAGATTTTGTCCCAAGAGATTGGTTAGCTATTCAGTTTCTACGTAGGTGGCAGAGAACTGTTCATAGATTACTGCAGTTCCTTCAGTGAGAAATGAGTAGGGTACTCAGCACACCAGCAACACCTGCCATCCACCAGCCTCAAAACCCTCCTGAGAAACCCCTCAGACCCTCCTGAGAAACCCCTCAGAACAGGGACGTAGACAGGTCCAAAAACTATTATTTCCACTCATCTCGTTGGGACTGAGGCACAAAGAGGTTACAAGATTTGCACAAAGCCACGCAGTCAGCTGGGATTAAACCCCAGGTGACCTGATCCACAGGCCTGTGTTCTAACAGCTGTTGGACTGCCTAAAAGATTAGGCCGATTTTAACACAGATTTGTGACTCTTTTTTTGCATGCAAGCAGTACCTAAGCACAGAAGAGATGCAGGAGTATTCACTGGTACCTGCTCGGTTCTGACTCTCAAGTAGGACTTCATTCCAGTTCACGTGCTAGCAAGTTTTGTCAGAGTAATTGTCAAACTGCCATTGCAGACTTAAATAAAACCATGATAAGCCTTCAGTGTTATTGAGTAATCCAATTATGAAGTGAAAAGGAAGGGTCTTTTTTTCTCAAAAATGTAAGCATAATGTTTCTGAACTGCGTCCTCTTCCTACAGCTATTTACCAAACCAGCGTAGTGGTTCCATTAAACAGTTTCAAGAGAGCCAGTTAATGCCAGCCTTCTCAGTGAAGATATGGATAAACATACCCTCACTGAAAAAAAGGAATCTAAAATTTCTAGACAGTTAAAGACAACATATAAAATAAGTTTTAATGCATTTTCATCCAATATACAGGCATTTGTGAGTATCAGCTACTGAGCTATATAGTTCATAGCAAAATACCAAAACGTCAAGATAGTTGTGCAAATCCTTCTCTTAGGATTTCCTTGGCGAGCAACAGAAAGAACTGAAAAATATGTACATAATTCATTTCAGCTAGTGAGAGAGGAGCACCCTGGAAGGGACATTTCGTACACGAAGAACAACTGAAACCCGTTTTCATTAAGTAGCACATAGAAGAGAAGCCTGCATCTACAGTCAGATTAATTCTAGTGCAAAATTTATATGTATAAAACTGCTTTCTTCTAGTAATCAAAATGAGGCCTTTTGAGAAATCCGAGAGTCATCAGCCCATAATTCTAATAAAGGTGACTTGTTTTATCATATGTGCTGTCTTTATTTGCCAAGCAAAGATATTTTACTGGTGAGCACATGCTTCTCTAAAGCCAGGAAAAATCTTGCAAATTACGTTTTGGGAGAGCAACAGGATAGTATGGGGGAACTAGTCAGAATGCCACAGGATCAAACCCCAAATCTTCCCTCTCAGACCTGCCACACATTAGGAGAAACTCCCTCTGCCAAAACCACTAGGCACCCCCGTGTCCTATCCCGCTGAAATAATCAAAGACAAAATATTCTGATACTGGTCTAGAGCCATCATCTCTTCAGGGCAAGAACTCCTGTTTGCTGTGTGACATCCAGTCCTTGTTGTACCCTTCTGTGAAATCACTAATAATAAAATTTGTAAAAAGCTAAGATACAAGAACTGGGAGTGATATTCTATACTGAAGACTGGATTGATTTCCTGCTTTTTTAATGGGCAGCACTCAAGTAGAGGTAATATTTTTATAGGTAGAAAAGTAGGTCTAATGCTTAGTACTTCTAGAGACCTCACTGATGTCTGTGCTTGTTGAAAGTCCGTCCTTTTGCTCATCAAAAGGGAGCAAAACCCCAGAAAGTTCAAACTGATGGCATTGGTTCACCGTGACCGATAAAACTCAGTGGTGTCATCTGACTCCACAATAGTGCTTTTCGATCATGCAGCCAGCGGATTTTATTACAGAGCCCTTTTCACTAAAGCTCCTTCAGTTCCAGTACCGCATGAGGACAGCCGGCTGGGAACTCCAGCACTATTGTAAGGCAACTTGAATAGTGAGAGATTTAACCAGTAATTATTACAAACCCATTTGCACACACTTCTTAGCATCAGAATTTATCATGTATCAATGGCCTATGACATTACTATTTTATGTGCCATTTGTTTTCCTACAGAAGTAGTGACGTGATATCTAGTTTCTAAAAAATAAACTCTATTTTAGGGCACCAACACACTTCAGCTCACAAAATCACTTTCAAACTGTTGAAAAAGGAAAAATAAGGCAGCACTACAAAGGGAATCTGTCGAACCGTCTGCCTCCGGGCTTCTGGACGGTTCTGCTCATTGATTTGCAACCAATGGTTTGGAAACTCTGGTTACTGAATGTTTTCTGAGAAAAATTCTGATTATATTTTAGGCAAGCTTTTTTATCTGCTACCTTTTAATGTGTTAATTTACTCTGCTGAAAAGCCAAAGGGCCAAACTCATCCCTTTGATAAGGCTTCTATTGTAGGAGCATCACTGGATGTGCACCGAAGGCATTATTCATCTGTGCAGAGATCACCCAGTAATATTGTCAAAATAAACACTTTTGAGTTGCACATCCTTGAAGAAAAGATAAAGGGATTGTGAAGAGAATGAGAAGGAACAGAACATCAGAGATGAAGAAAATTAGATAAAGGGCCAGGGAGAAACTGTTTGATGCAAACAGAGTGACAAGTTAGATTAAGAACTCTCATTAAAGCATGCAGTATTTGCCTATAAGCAATTCAGGCAAGGGATTTGTTTACAACTCTCTGCCAAAATCAACAGCAGATGGTGAAAAATCATCAATATTGCGATTTTAAATACCGAATCTATTGTATCCAAACACTCACTAGGGCTATGTGAAGGAAACACACAGCTCGGTGCCATTATATTCTTTGTCACACTAAGTAATCAAGGTTATGCCCTGTGACACATTGCCATGCAGGCCCTGCAGAAGCTACTACTAATATAAGCGTGCCACTAACTACTCTTCAGTTACTTTAGTATGCATACATCTCTGAAAATATACGCTGGTTCCAAGATTTTATTGCTGGTGTGGAGGAAAATCCAACTTTGTGAGGACTGGGTAATCTCAGGTATGACTGTAAAGACAGAACCTGCTGCAACTTTGCCAGGTTAGGAAAAGAAAATTTGGAGATGCACCGGAAAACTGGTGGTACCACCTTGCACTGATACGCAGTGGTGCCCTTCACCATAAATTACAGAGACGCTAAATTAAAAGCAACTGCTTCCTGAGCAGATGGCGATGGTCAAGTGAATCGAAAGAACCCAGTACCTTGCTCAACAACAGTGAGGAATCGGGGCTTTGGCAAAGGCCACCCGGCGCAAATCCCCTTGGAGCTGAACCGGACTTAATGAGAGCTCCTCATTCCTCTTAGTCCCAGGTTAACATCCCCCTCTAGTGACCTCGATTTATGGTGGGGAATTTGTTCCTCCGCAGCTCACTGGCTGATGTCCCCATATGATTCTGTTAAGATGATGGGAATCTGAGTCGCCACTTTCCTCCTGGCGTGCTTACAGGTTACAAAAATACCTGGCCAGGAAGAACATGCAGTGAGCGTGAAGTTACACAATGTGCTGGCAGCAAAACTGTCCCGAGAAGCTGAACTCGCTGCCTTCCCCCAGCCCCTCCTTCTCACCCGAGTGCAGGAGTTCACTGCACAGGAGCTTCCTTTCTGTGCCGGTTCCCCGCGGGGCCGCGACGCGAGTCAGACCATTGTTACGACCCGCGTTAAAAACAACCCTTCCTAATCCAACTCCACTACTAAAGGCAACAGATTGTATGTTTGCACCAGAAGCCACCCAGTGCCTTTGACACAGTGTTGTGCACAGAGGCAGGCAGAAAACTGAGTCAGGTGCCACTTTCGCAGCCTTTCAAGAAAACGTATGACTGGCGAGCCAGAGAATTAAAGCTGTGCGGATCCAACCATCCCATGCTGAAGAGTTCTTGAAAGCCGCATCACGCCTCGATACCAGCAGTGCGAGTTCCCGTCTGTTTCTGCAGCAGTCTAAACAAAAAATTCTGGTTATCACTGGAGGAGTTTTTAAAGACCGACCTGAGGTAACCAAAGGCTTAAGGACCTTCGCTGTTAAAATCCAAAGTGCGATCTCCACAGATGAGGATGTGAAGTGGTGGGAAACCACCAGCTACAGGGGAAAACAAAGCATCCATGTGCCAAGTATCACACTGCAGCTCATGATTCATCATTTTGGTCACTCACTGAGGGAACTGACCGCTCGTTTCTCTACAACAAAAGGTGTCTTTCCATTTTATACCTGTGCACGGAAAGGCTTCTTGTAAAAAGATTTGAAAAAAATGACAGAGCCTCCTGTTATTTAAAGATGACATTTGACAGGCTGAGTCCATCGACAAACACTGCTCAAAGCCAGCAGACCTTTTTCCATAGATTTTTTACAAAGATTAGAAAAAATGCTGGCAATTACTTATTTCCATCTCTTATCTGCGATTTCCTTGACTATATACTCAGAAGGAGAGCTGAAGGCAAATGTGAAGACGAGAGCAAATTTCTTCTATTAGTTGAAATTATCCAGTCCAAATGGCACAACCTCTCCTTATGGCCTGTCCCCTATAGTCAAAAAGGGACTGACAGCTATGAGACAAGCAGATTTGATCTCATTTTCTCATTACATAATCTTTGGTTGTGCAATGCAACAGCCTATAAAGAGTAAAAAGGAGATCGGAACACACACAGTATAAAACGCAACTGCTTCTTCACTTCACTCACACTTCAACACCCTTCTGGTGAACTACACATAAATTCTATTACTTTGTGTGCCATTTAGGATAACGTTGTAGAGAACAACAGCAGAAAGACTCGTTATTTTAAAAGGTGTTTTACAGTGTGCTTTCAGTTGCAGGTCTTGGCTTTTGAGATGTTCAGAGGAGAAGAGAATGGCTCGCTCTTTGCTTGTGTTTTGAAATGGTATTTGTTTATATACCCCACATAAATCGGGAAAGAAAAAAAAGAAACAAAATATCAACACTATTTTAAGCTATTCTGTGTCCTGCCAGTGTCTCATTTGTATGCAGCATACACTAGATTTGCCTAGAAGGATTTAGCTCAGCAGCTGGCACGTTTACATTAGAGAACAACATACGCAGTTTCAATCGATTTCAAGTGTTCTTACACAGGGAAATAAATATGAAGTGGTTGTTGCTTAAAGTTCAAAAAATGCAATCAACAAATTGTAAAATCGCAAAAGGCCAGACAAATTTAATAAAATATTTCCATTTACCTTCCTCAGCTTTACACAGCCTGTTCAAAATAATAAGATTCTCTGCAGAGAGCCTTTATCCAACTGTTTATATCACTTCATACAAAATATGTGTTTGAATTACCACAGCAATACAAGGATATAAATTCCCAACACATGACATGCCAAATTCAACATAAGTTATGCTTTCTTGGCAACTAGACATTTTCCTTTTCCTTTTCTGTACTCCAAATACATTTTCATTTGAAACAAATTAAAAAGCATATAGATGTTAAAACATAATGACAGCTTAGAATTCAAGTGACTTGTGCAACATCGTTTTGTGCTTTCTACTTCTCCATTTCCTCCTACTGCAATTAAAATTCATCATGCCCTACTACATACACAATAGCAATGCATCAAGTTCAGTCCAGTATAGGTTTTCAACCTTCAGACTTGGCTTTATACTACATGAGCATCTTGCACATTCAAAAAAAGTGCATCTTTTATGTGATCTTTCTTTTATGTTGGATGATGTGAAGCTCTGATTAGTCGATGTAGGAATGCAACCTTCAGGTATGATTGCAGCCTTGGAATAACTCTTAAATGTAAAAAGAAATTTTTTGAGCGTGCACGCCCTTTCTGGATTTAAAAAAGACACCATTATAATGGTGCTACTAGAGCCACGGTACAGTACATCATGGCACATCTCCATAACATAACCAAGGACATGAGATAGAACTTCTATTTACACAAACTTGATGCCACTTCCAAAAAAATATGACAGAAAAAAAAGGAAAGTATTATTTCCTGAATGTCCTGCGTTTTTAGAAGATTCCTTTTACTTTCTCTTCAGCAATAGAGCAGTCCTCCACAACTGCATTTTCCCTGACCCGTTTAGTATGGACCGTGACACCAGCAGGAGTTGGGAATCATATGGCAAACTGCTTCCTTTGAGAGGATGCTCACCCATGCCCCTTTACTCACAAGCCAGCTTGCTGTCAAAACTTGAAAGGGCAATAGCAAAGGCTTGTAGCGCGCACATTGGGTAGTTGTAGTCCATGGTGAACACGTCCTCAGCCACGCGGCCAAACTGCATCACTATATAGTCAGCTGCAAGAAAGGTCATAAATGGTGACAAAGCATTATTTTTGTTTGCATCCCTTACTGGATAAGTATGCATTCAACACCATTCTCTGGCCCAGTTCAGCAAAATACAAACAAAACATGCTCACTCAAACCTCCCACACTTATTCATGCAAGTGGGTGTGCTGATATCAGGAGAAGCAAGGATAGCTTGAGTGAGGAACAGTTGAGTGATAAAGGATTGCAAGACTTGTTACTGTGAAAAAAATTACACAGATAAAAAGTGGGTTTTGCAAGCACAGAGAGAAAATTGCTTCTGTATAGAAGGCTCAAATCTCTTATACAGACCTAGTGCCAGTTTCACATGTACCAAGAACCAATTCATTCTATTCCTACTTCACTTCAGACAAGTGGACAAGCAAGGACAACAGGGGAAGAGAAGGCATGACTGTGATCTAGATCTAATCATGTCTCTGTTATATCATATTCAGAAATTCTTCCTCAACTTTTTTCCTTTTTGTACTCTTTGTCAGCAAGAGAAAATCTCAGCCTCGTTCACAGTTTGAAATGTTTAATTGCAGAAGCAGGTGTAATTTTTTCGCCTTATAAAATGCAGCAAATGCATACACTGATGCGTCAAATTAAGTGTTGCTCTCAGAGACTGGAACAGCCACTTTCACCAGCTTCCAATACTCCCCTGCAGACTAAGCATGGCACTGGTGCAGCCCAGCGCGCTCCAGCACCCACTGCCCCACTGGGCACCCACTCAGCCTGCCTAAAGTGAGCGTAAGATGGGGCAGAATCACTCGACTTGAGCACTTGTCTTTATCCCTGTTCCAACAACTGTACCTAAGCTTAAGAAAAAAGGGGGCTGTACATCGCTGGCAGAAAGCAGCACATTGGGAGGGTCCTAGTGATGGTGTGAAAGGCAGTCCTGACATTTTCAGGGTGTTCTGTAGGGCTAACACTGCAAAGACTAGTAATGGCAAAGGGGATGTGCAGCAGGACTGGTCTGACTGCCGCTACCTCCAGTTGGGCAGTGTGTGGGGACCAGAGCGAACAAAAACCCCAAAGTGCTTGAGTGGGGTAATACTGCCCCACGGTCCCGCTGACTTGAAGTACTGCAGCTCCGAGAGCAGAAACGGCTCTGAACTGTTGCTCAGTTCACAAGCCGGGCAGCCAAGGGAGAAAACTAACGTAGCACAGAACAGCATCACCCATCTCAAGCACGAGCATTTAAAGACCCAACCTGCATCAATGTCATGGCCACAAGGCCATGGCCACAAGGACACAAGGCAACATTAGGTTGGACCCACATAACTAAATTAAACTCTGCTCAGCAAGGGCAGAATCACCGCCAGGCTGTGTATGCAGTACTGTTTCTACACATTCCAGAGCGCTATACTTACGATCATTATCATGAATAATTTGGAAGTTTTTCACTGAGGCCTGCGTGACTCGACCATGGAAATTTAAAACATAGGACTGGGTGTCATCATTCCAGACTGGCGTTTTGTTATGCAGCTCAATGACACTCTCTGTATTTTTGTTCTGCCATCTTGCAAGGAGTGTCTCATGTTCCTGCACACACCACACCACAGATACACACTTCAGTTTAAGACTCTTACAAGACAAGCAATAAATTCATACCAAAAAAAAGGTTCATAAATCCTAGCCCAAAGACAAAACCATCACCCTCAACCCTCAAAACAGCATCATCAAATGAAACAGATAACTCTGAGAATCTTAATGTGAAGGTACAATTGAGTCCTTTCCACAGCTTGGAAAAGGTTAGTTGTATCTTTTGCTATCAAAATACAGTATTATTTGTAGTGCTCTTGTGAGTCACAGAACTAGTCACACATCCAATTGTTCTGCAATTGTTCAAATACCCCTTTTTTTAACCTCTAAGAATTCAGAAATGCAAAAAAAAAACCCCAACTCTAACTGAAAAAGAATTAAAATAATTTATATCTTTGGTTGAGGTATGACTTACATTTCGTGGTCTGATGGAAACTCTTTCGTGGTCCATATTCATTCCTGGTATGATCACACTCATTTTACGAGGTCCTTTAAACCCCAAGACATTTGTTTCCTAAAAATGTTTAGAAAAGAGTTCATGATGTTCTGTATTTTTAAAGTTAATTTCTTCAACAGAGAGACACAAGTGGCAGCCCAGGGAACTTATTTGTTAATCAACTCAAAAAACATCTTGAAACTCCTACCTTCACTGGCACTGCCAAACATTCGAGCTTTGTCTTAGAAGCTCCAACAACAGGAAAAATGGAAATAGTGAGGTTTCCAAAAACACTCCTAGCATTGTCTGCCAGCAACCTTAATACAATTAAAAAAAAAAAAAAATCCCTTTGTTAAAAAAGGATATGAACTAACCAGATTGCTTGGCTACTGCTAGATCCCAAAATAAAATAGTTATAATTTAAAAATCATAAAATGCAGTCACACATTTTGATGAGAGACAAAATTAAATATGTGGGACCAACTCCATTTATTCCAGAGCCAGCACAAAAGCAAACAAGAAAATCTGCCAGTAAGAGCATCTGTTAGCAGTGCTGTGGTTTTCAAAGTCTTCAGATATGTTATGCTTAGAGATGAGCATGGTAAAAAACAAACGCATTAGCATGAATGCAAATTTTTGAGCTATGAAGGCAGGGAAAGTAAAGAAATAACATGGGGAGCAAAAACAAATCCGTGGAAAATACAAGTTCTTCCATTAAACATGATTTGATGCTTTTCTGACCAGCTTTTCACAAAAGTGTGCCAGTATTGCACTATCCTCTCAAAACACAACCACTGAAAAATAAATAGGCCTAAAGTCTTATTTTTATCTGAGGCTTTCTTTTTTCCACAGAAGAAACCGGGGCCAAATATTTCAGTAAGTCGTCGTCTACTTTTGAAATAGAAAAAGTAAAGGACGATATTTTCCTACCCACTCAGTAAAACCTGATTGCCTATTTTAGCATTAACTCCAGTAAATGAAACAGTGACACCTCTGAAAGTCCATCTCCTCATGTTTTGTGCTATTTTTTTTTTTTCCCCAGTCGCATGCGTTTTTTCTCCTCTACCTTTCCCAAGTGAAGGGCTGTGGACACACCCTAAGGCAATTCGGGAAGGAAATTCCCATTGGCGCTATTCCCAGCGGTGTACCACAAGATGCCAAGAACTGGACACCCCCCGGCTCCAGCTGGTGTGGCTCTACCACGGGGGCACTCAGAAGTGACATATTCAGATGTCTCTGCTTTTATATACTTAATAAAAGTGTCCTGATTTTAAGGAATATTAAGCTTTTTAAAACATCTCTACTTTTACAAGCCAAAATCCACATATCTCAACTCACTGGAAACATCTGAAAATACCCGCCTAAAATTTACTTGTGCCGAAGTTTTGTCACCCATCAGACCTTTGAAATAACTGTGGTTGTTTCAACAAACCATCTGGAGATTTTACACAACTCATTAAAGATTTTCATCCATGCAAGAAAAATTCCACTGACTTACCGAATACTCTTAAAGCAATCCAAGTATATTCATATATCTTCATAACTATACACATTAATGGCAAGATTCTACTTCTTTTCTGAATCACTTATATCATGGCCTTTGGCAGAATAAACCAACGTTACCAGTTCAGTTGGAAGCATATACTTGGTTCTGCATCATGGTGAGACTCAAAAACTAAAATGACTGCCAGCAGATTTTATAAGCAGGAGAGAGTCAGCACAGCAGAGGACAATTTCCAAGAAAAGGTTCATGCTTATGCTTATTTTCCACTAACTACTGACGATTTTGGTCTTCTCTGCAATGCCTTACAAGCTTTTCTTCTCATCAAGCTGCAGTTATGCTATACACAATTAATTTAGATGCTGACTGGTTGAAGACGTTGTTCAAGGCAAAATTAAATAATAGCGCTGAATCACTTCCCTCCCAATAAGCAGTATTGTCACTGAAAAAACAGGACTAGATTCTTTGGATTTACTCAGAAACTCTAAAATCAATACTTCTGCCAAATGATAAGGGAATGGTTTCTAGTTGCACATTACCTCCATCACCAATTATATCAAATGTTTTACTGGTAAATGCTACCCTTTTGCTAAAATCAAGGTACAGAATTGAAATTCTACAACCATGGAATACATGAGGAAAACAGTAGGGACAAAAGAGGAGCTTTAATTAAGAGCAGACCTTTCCCATCTACCTGCACCCAAGATAAATTAATTCCCCTTCTCTCCTGTCTCATTCCCTGTTTCTCTTTTATTTCCCTCCTCCGCTATTTTGCACGTCTAAATTCGAGACTACAAATGGCATTATTAGGGGAACATATGCCAAATTCTGATTTCACACCATTTTAACGCCACTGACAGTCTTGGTTTACATACGAACTCAAAATAAGGCTTGTTAGCTGGCAGAGCCCTGTTGACTCAACCAGCATGCCAGTCACTTAAATCAGCCGGGGGCTTAGCCCAGCGTTGCTTGGAAGCTGCACTCCCTGCCTTAGCCGAACCAGCAAGCCACTCCTGTGAACGTGTGTCACTGCAAACTGGACTGAAAGAACACACAGCCTCTCCGCAGAGTTGCTTTTAAAATCATACATACCTTCATAAAATTATTGTAAGCATTTCACCGCGGTGGCAATCGCTGCCATGATGAAAGTGGCAAGGTGTATATCCCAACAGCTCCCAGGAGAGTCACGATTTAATTACCTCAATTTTCTTTCAGCTGCTTCCCTTTCTGGACTTGATTCACACAGCTGTATTAATATATTCTGTAGAAACTACCGCTCCATCGAAAGCCCAAACCACAGAACTCATTACGTTGGAGCACAATGCAAGTGATTGAGGCCTGAGTAGAAACATGTAGTTTTATTGCTTTACTGAAACCTGATTCACACCTCAGAGTATCAGCTGAGCTCCCTCCCTGCAGAATCTGATCCGAACTGAGTTGTGAGATACTACGGAGATAAAGGAATCCGGCACAGAAAGTCCTGGTACAACTGGTACAGTTACACCTCCCTGCTTCTCGATAAACTCTGCCAAGCGATTCTGAAATCAGCCATTAGGTGCTGCTGCAGGTTTATTAATACGCTCGCCTGCCATCAGCAGGGAGAGTAAAAATGGCTAACAGCACCTGACAAAACTCGGTCCTTGCACTAACTTTATTCCTGTTGCTTGAAGCATGCCCTAAGGTGAGCTCCACAATCTAGAATGTCGCCACGTTTATCCCAGTTAACAACAGATGCATCACCAGCTTCTGCCTGTAAAACTAGACCTGCTGAGACGGTT
>NW_010524108.1:18144-30199 GCF_000687285.1 Phaethon lepturus
CAGGCTCAGTAAGTTGGAGGAAGCGGGTACAACTTGCTCTCCACATGGGTACTTGATCGGATGAGCCGAGAGACAGTGAGAGGCATAGTGGTGCTTCCAAAGTATTGTTTATTGTAGTTTTTGCTGCAGGAAAAATCTCAAGGTGGGAATTAAAAGGTTACCTTAGGGCAAGGGCGTTTCAGGAGTGCTCTTTCTGGCATTCTTTGCTGTGGTTCTGCTGCAGCCAGGAACAATCATCTCACTTTAGCAAACCTGACTAGTAATGAAATCTCATTCTGATTTCCTTTTGTCCTCTGGCCATAGCATACCTACAAGCCTGCTGCCTTTCTCCATGAATATCAAAATATCAATGGAATAAGACATTTTCTTATACAAATGTACAAGTTTTCAACTGCTGATCTCAAAATAGACATAGATAAGCAGCCGATCCTAGCCATATTCTCCGAACAGTGGCCGTGGTTCTGTTCTTTCCAACACTAACACTTCTAATTTCCTCTGCTGACTCCAACTGAGTTTTTTATTTGGTAATGTTAATGGTTCAAATGTCATTGTTGTTGACTTATACAAGCAATGCCTAAATTTTTCAATAGATAACTTTTGTCTAAACTGTTCTTTGTTTTCTCCTTGTATTTCCAGTTTGCACCAGAAGATTAGTTGCTTGGCTCCTGGGAGTGCCCTCCTATATAAACCAGGAAAATTACCTTTATTAAATATGTAAGTTCTCCTAAATTCCCACTGAAACCTCAGTCGAACTCTAAACTGACATCAAACCCTGGACTATCTTGTTAAATCCTCTTAGCTGGGTTTTCTGAAATTCTCAGAAATTTTCAAATCCAATAGGAATGGAGCGATACGTGTGTCTGTCTGTCTGCAACCGTAAGCCACATGCCTGAATAATAGCACGTGTTAACAAACACGCTATTTATATATACTATATTCACAGAAAAACTGCATCCTAAGCAGCAGGAAAAGAACACGTTAGTAGTTAATACTGCTACCCCTCAGTGCTCTCAGCACTCTGCACAGAAAGGACCGTTCTCTGTTTTCCTCTTCATGTGCCAAAAGCTTCCAGATGCATTGCTCCCCGCATCCTGAAGCTGACCTTTCCAGGAATGTATTCCGTGCATACGCAGGGTACATGCTGGGATGGCTGGCCCTCGATCTGACGGAGCTCCGGGCATCCTCGTTAGAGCTGGGCAGGAACTTTTCCAGAGAAGTGGTTCTTGGGTATTTTTGTCAGAAGTTTTTTATTTGTGAAAACAGAAAACTTTCTGTAGTAGCGTATGTACCAATTTTGATTGGAAGAGTTTCTTGGGCCCAGAGATTTCTGGACAGAAACAATACTCTCACCAAAAAAAGTTAGTCATCCAGTAATCATGAAACAACAGCCTTGATTGTCTGCATTGCCCCTGACAAATGCTATTTACTGTCCTATAAGAGGCTGTTTTCTCTCATTCAATTGAATTTTGGATTTTGTTTGGGGGTTGTTTGGGTTTTTTTCCTGGTAAAAAGGAGTTTTAGAGTTTTTATCCCAGTCCCTCAGCCCCTGCTGCGGACCTAGCTGTCCAGCTACCTGTGTTTTGGATCAGAGAGGCCTCCTCCAAAATGCCATTACAAATTATGATACTTTAGTGCAGTAATTCCATGTGCACAATTCTTTCCAGTTCAGGAGGCTCCCTTGGATGGTGCCTGCAGGCTGTGAAGCATCCTACCCCTTCCAGAGGGTTACGCAAAAGCTCCAACACCTTCTGACCAAAAGTGAGAACTGGGAACCTGGTTCTGCGCACAACGTTTTTCACCTCTACTTTCCACTGAATTTCCTGGTTTCTCTAGTGAAGATCATCTGTTTGATAACATCAAAGTATGAATACTGATTTACATAATCATAAGTGAGAAGGAAATTCAGTGTGCTATTTCAGAAGCTGAACTGCCCTTTCTTGCATATTTTGCCTGTGAGCAGTACTTACATAACAAATAGCAGCTAGCTCCTGACGCAGGATACTCGCCTCCAGGCTTGGTGTTGTTTTCATTGGATTTACTCCATTGTCATAAACTGTAAACTTAGTTCCCATAAGATTTGATCTATCAAAAAAAGTGGAAAATCCAATCACCATTTGTCAGTAATGCTGCCCGAGACATCCATCCTTTACTGCATTGCAGCCCCAAAGGAAAGACAGCTAATATCAGGTACAAATAGCTGTTATTTCTAATCCCAACTAAATGGCGACTCCTGGATTAAAGGCCATAACAAAAATGTAAAGGTACAGTACAGCAGAGCGTACTAAAGGTCCGTTATCATTACACTGGAGACTCCTCACGACACCTTGCAAACTAGTAAGAATTCAAGAAAGCAAAAAGGAGACACTCAGATGGGGGTATTTTGTCTGCTTGTTTTTTTAGAATATGCTTACTCTCTACAAAACTATCTGCTTTCTTATCCGACTACTAACTCTATTAGAATACAAAGAGTGATTTTCATAAAGTTATAAAGAAGATCAGTCTTTCCTATTTAAATGGAAATCACACCAACGAGCGCAAAATACAACTCAACGTACTAAAACCACATTACCCTCATTCTGTGTTTGCACTGCAATAAATAACGCATGAAGTTCCGAGATCCACACAGGCAAATGGCAATTAGCAGCACAGTCCCTTTCCTCAGGCACAGATGATCTAAACATACATTTGAGAGGCTCCACGCAGCTATCAACAGACTGATGTATGATGGGGTGACAGACAGAAAAGAAACAAGTGGCTCTGAAAGAATTCCACTACTTGTAAACAACTCTAATTAGGATCTTAAGAAACGGGCAAAACCAAAGAGATTATCAGATTGTCTAACAGACAGAACTTCCATTGCAAGGTATTTATATCAATAGGGGCTAGACACAATCTACTCATGCACTTCTGAAAATCCCATTAAGGTAAGTTGTGCTTGTACACCCTTGAGAATCTGGCCTTTGAGCACTTAAGAGCTTCAGTTCTGCTGACTCTTAATAAAATGTGATCTTGTAAGTACTTGAGACCTTTTGAAAACATGCCTTGCATACTGGATCATTATCACATGATGTTGTCAAGCCTCTAATTAAGAGGTCATAGTGGCTTACAGGCTTCTTAGTTTCCAATAAACTTTATATTATATAAAGAAAATTCTTAGATGTATCAGTGTTTACCTCAGTTTTCCAATAAAACTCTCTCCACCCCGAGACAGGTCAGTTGGGTCTATGGAGATGAGGTAATTAGAGGTTTTACTCTTCTTTCGTTTCCTTCCAGCTAACAGAAATACCTAAGCAGTGTAAAAAAAAAAAAAAAAAAAATCTAGAATGCCAAAGGGGTTAGAACACACCACTTCCTGCTTCGATAAGAGGAAACCATAGGCAATTTTTCTGTCTTCCAGCATCACTAGCAAACTAACAGAAGGTCTCTGAGGACTTAGCAAAACCAGATAAAAATATGTAAAGGGAAAGTGACTTCTCAACCACTCAGTCCATTATTTATGGTTTAAATAATTAAATTCAATCTAATCTATTTTGTTAAATGTTTCATTCTAAGTTGCTCTGGCTCTTCCAGCTGGATTGAAAATAGATGGTTTTCAGGCCACAGAATGCAGACAGCCCCAACTGCTGACTGTCACATAAAGGTGCCATGCATGGATTATTTAAGGCCAAAGATTGGACATATGAAAAAAACGCAGCAGAACAAAGCAATACTATTGTTTTGCTTTTGGAAGACTGTAGGGCAGATCTCAGTGAAAGTGAAAATATATTTAAAATATAAGATCATATTTTCTTTGTAAGACTTCTTTAGACTTTTAATAATTTTTTATATTCAGATGCAATTGGTATGCCATTCAAGTTATTTTATGACCTTTTTACCATGCTCCCTTTCCAAGTGGAGGTAATAAGTAGGGTACATCCCTCGGTCCATTCCCTTCTTGTCTCTTGTGATTCTGCATTTGACGGTGACTCCCTGCGGAGCAGGTCTTACGGCAAATTCCTCCAGGTCATCGACATCTATGAGAGGCTCATTTGTGGAAGGACTGGGGGCTGAGGCCGCTTCCTAAAACAGTAAGAAAAACTCAGGTTTCCTTGACTTTGATTTACAAGGTTTTAAGTACAAAGGGATGACATTTGATAGAAGCTGCACTTTCAAAAAAATAAATACAAGGGACACACTGTCCTCCCTGTTCTGATTCCTCAGCAGCCTTGAAGGCAGCTTATCCAGCTAAGGATCTCTCCCCATCCCATAGGTCAAGCTTTGGCTACCAAAGGCCCAGGGAGCACTTCCCCGTGCCGCTGCTGCTCAGTGTGTGGACACCCCTGGCAAAGCAGAACAGGGCGGCTGCACAAGCAGAGTGCTGCAAGGTCACAAAGCAAGCCCTGGCTCACACCTTCCCGTCTCACCACACTGCTCTCTGCAGGAAGGCCATACCCGAGGACAGCGGTGGTCTTTGATGAAAGGAAGAAACGGGACTAGGGACAGACAGATTAAGCTAGATAGATATAACAGAAATGAGAAGTCAGTGCAGTCTACAGAAGAGTGGGGCACCGTCAACTGGTTTAGCAAGAGCTTGTGATTTAGAGTATCTGAACAAGCCAAAGTCTTATTTTAAGTTTCGATAGTAGCAGCGCCGTGAGAACAGGGTGGGAAAAGGCTCAGAAAAAGGCAATAGAAACAAAAGATCCCTCTGAGCACCTGCAAGAGGCAGAAAGGTAAATATTTACTGTTTACCTTTCTCTTCATTCAAGTTCGGACAATATTTGCTATTCTTTTCTCCAAGTCATTCTTTTCATCCCTGGCTCCTGTGAACCCTGAAAGCTATCACAGTAGATCACCTTGGAGATACTCTAGTGCATACTAACAACAAAACAAGAAAGCCAGGCCTACCCTGACCGCACTCTGAAACCACGCAGCACGTAACAGCCTGCGTGCTCCTTCTTCGGCACTCGCCCCTTACCTTATTGGATTTCTTGCTTGTGGCAGAACCAGGCCGGGTGTTACTGTTTAACTGTGAAGAACTGGAGCTGTCTTCATCCTCCTCATCCTCTTCCTCATCAAAATTCATGCTGCTTGAAATGCCTGAGGAGAAAACCGTGCACTTGTATGAAATACTAATACATTAAAGCTGTCCACACTTGCTCTAAAATATCGCTTACTAGACTGTTGCACCCCCAGGCTCGCAGGTGAGAGGCGGCGTGAGGGGCGTGCGCTGTGCGAGGAGTGTACAAATACGTGGGTGAGACAGTACCTGCCCTGAGGAGCCAAAACGTTTCAGCAAATGAGAAAGGAAACATCATGGTTTCCACTCCAGAGAGAGGATCGAGTTATGCAGCGATACAGGAGCAATATCCAGTTAGGAATTAAAGTCAGATCTTCTTAATCCAATCAGGTACTTCAAACACAACACAAAATCTTAAACCTGAAATTGGAGCTGAGTGGACAACCTATCACAGCCATTTGGAAACCTGAACAATTAAAATAGGAGCCCTTCTACAGCACGCTTTTAACCGTTCCTACGTGATCGGATGAAGAGCAGATCTTAGACTGAGAAGAAACATTCACATCAAGGAAATGTTCTCATGCATATTTATTTCACGTGAAAAACAGTATCAGCCCAGGCCAAAGGAACTGCCTTACAGCACTGAAAAATTTACAAGAATTCAAAACCTCAGACATTTCAAAGGGAAACATGACTTTGAACGTCAAATAGGACTTAGCAGAAAGCGTCAATGGCGGGACATTTGCCAGGCCTAGTTTTTCAAGGAGCATCATGCAGATGAAGCCACCCTGCACTCGGGTTCAAATTCTAAGTTCCACATATTAGAGGGTAACTACACAAAATTTTTTTCCTAACAAAAAAAAGAATTAAAAAAATAAAAGAAAACACTTGGTCCAGAATTTCCACTATTGGTAAGTCCAATGCAGAAGGATAAATGAAATACAGATTTCCAGAGCCAAGCAGGATGGGCATAATTAACTTTTTCCTTCTGTACTTACCAGGAACATGATCCAGGGCGACAAGACTGGATTGGGAGGTGGAAGAGGACCAGGATGTATTTGCATGGGGATCTGGGAAAGGAAAAAATCCATGGGCTTGATTCTGCAAACCCTTAATTGAGTGAACAAGCCTAACTTGCCAACAGGAATCCACACAGGCTAAAGGCTTAATGGATGGGGCCATAATGCTGCTGCCAGAATTCTCAATTATGGACATTTTATCTTTGTGCACAATTAAATTCACTTTCTACTTGCTAATACCTGCTGCTGCCTTCTTTTTTGGTACTTTGAATAAAGTCAAAAAGCCCTAGATCACAAGGGCTTCAGGAAACATCATCCATGCTGAAAGCTTGTGCCAGAAACCCTTCTGTGCACGATGTGCCCTGCATGATGTGGTTGTGCCCTACTTTTGAATTCTAACACGCAGAAACATAGAACCGATCAACACAAGTGATATAGACAGATTCTACACACATACTTGTTCAATAAAATTGAAAAAAGTATTCAGACTCACATTCAGATAGCCTAAATTCTGCCTAAATCCCTGTGCCCAGTCTGTCCTTACCAGCTTTCTCAGGCTCTCTAAACTGTTCTTCTGGGACTTCTGGGGATACGCATAGAGACTTTCATGTAGCTTAAGTCTTTTGGAATGTGAGCTTGGTCTGCAACAAGCAGAGACTGAACCAAAACAATGTACAGAAATAAAAGCATTAAAGATAGTATCGGTAATGGTTTTCTTCAGTTCAAATTTTGGAATGGAATGAGAAAAAAAGAGACACCAAAAAAGGCATTTAAATACTTTTTACGTTATTGCTGCTTCCAGTAACTTCAGTGCACATCCCTTTCAAATAGCTTTTGAAACCAGATGCACACTGGATAATGAAACACCACCAGAGTAGTAAGAGCGAGTGTAAAACAGAAGCATATGCGATGCTCATATTCGACTCAGCTGCCCCATGAATGGTCTCATTATCCACTTCTTCAGTTCCCCCACTCTGGACATACACCACACAGCACAACAGCAAAAAGTTTCAATAGGATCTGGTTATGCAAGGGAGGCCCGAGTTCACAGGTCAACAGATATTTTCAAAGCCTGTAGAACTCACCCATTATTAATCATGCTCATTAATCACAAGCATTATTTCTTAATAATGACAACCATATTCTAGTCAGCTATGCATGGGTAATAGAGACACTCCATCTCCTCAGCTGGCAGCTGTGCAATAAAGCCATGCTTGCATATGCACAGACATAATCAGTTTATTTCTACATCCGTGCTCACTATTTCACCACCATTATTTTGGTGAACTCCGTGCCAGCCTTCGAAAAGCCTGCACTCAACCTGTGGGGAAGAATGCTTCAGAGAGCTCCTGTTTTGTTTTTGAACCCAGAAATCAAACATAATCCATCCCTAAATCTCAAAACAGTTATAACTTCAGGTGGCAAAGAAGAACTAAGACCAAATTGCTCATTCCAAGTCTTTACAAGAGACATATAGGAAACTAATAAATGCGAAGACTAAATGTTAGTTATTCAGTGTTAAAACTTATGGATGTCTGGCTCTGTTCCTAGTGACTCACTTGCCAGAGAGGAACTCTACATATTAAGACTTCTAAAATCAAAGGACGAATATTTCCTGCAGGAAGAAAATTATTCTAGTATGGCAATTTCCAACAGATGGAGAAATCAAATAAAATATTTGGCATTTTCTTGCAAGCAGCATATTCTTTTCACACTCAGGTAGCCTATAACCTCTTGTCTTGTAACAGAACTTGACTTGCTGGGGAAGCAGGGACACATGCTGAGAGACGCTTCTCTCCACAAAGTTAGTGTCAAAGAGCAGAATGGGCACAAATCAGGGCTCTGCAAATCTGATGGGACTCAGCCTTTTCCATTAGGCCAGTTTGCATTTATCTGTGTTCTTCTCCTTTTGCTCCTGTTCCACGCAAGAGATGGACTGATGGGAGACAGCAATTCTAAATGCTTTTCAGACCAACAGGGACATGCCTGTAAGGACATACCTCAAGCAGAGAAGCAGCAGTGGGTATCTACGTGGAAAGCCCTAGCTCTACATAAAGTTTCCCACGAACACTGGGATACTCAAAACTTTCCAATAAGCCTCCTCTCCTGGTATCAACTGGCAAACCATACATGCATAGTAAAAATATTTTATGAAGATGCTGCTAGTTGCAGTCTTGTCCTAATACCTTTCTTCTTGTCTCACAGAGCATAGCTCTGTTAATAAAAACAAGTAAACCTCAGCATTCCCACTTAAAAGCAGCACCCCTCTGCTCTGACTTGAAGCATACCAGTGGTTCATTCTTAGCAAGCGTCTGCTCTGATCAGGAGTATACTCAGACCTGTGTTAAAAAAGGTCATATCAAATATTTAACAATATGAACCAACAAAGCAAAACAAAACCAAAGCAAAACAAAAAAACCCTCACCGACTGCTTCTATTAAAAAATAAACAAAAAAATTAGGGAGAATAAAAGTATATCTTAACCTGGAAAAAACATCAAAAATAGAAATGTCCCCCAGAGTAAAAACCTGAGTGCTCTGACCTAATTTGAAAAGCCTGTTGATACTTTTTAAGTCGATCAGCTTTAGTAAGTGGTGTGCCTGATGATTAAATATTCTGAGCCATGGTCTAGGACAACACAATCACCACACAGATCAGAAATTCTTAGTCATGCCAACATCCCTCCAACTCAAATGCCCAGGAAATACCACACTTGGAGAAAATCTGCCCATTTCAATTGAAGTTGCTCACATCTGCAGTGTAATGTCCCAGAAAAAATGAATCTTAGTGAGAACTGCTCTGCAGACAAGAGGCGGGCATTTAGGTATGAATAGTCTATTCTAGATCAGTCAAGTTTGCACTTACATTTTGCTCTTTATACACAAAGAGTTTATTCTTAAAGCATCAGAGCACTCTTGGCTAGAGCCATCTTTGCTTCAAAAGCTGTACACTGAAGAAGAACAACTCCAAAGCCAATGCCTTCAGAAAAAGCTTTGTGAGGATTTTAGGGTTTTTTTTTTTTTCCTTCC
Organism: Phaethon lepturus; assembly: GCF_000687285.1. Classification (NCBI taxonomy): domain Eukaryota; kingdom Metazoa; phylum Chordata; class Aves; order Phaethontiformes; family Phaethontidae; genus Phaethon; species Phaethon lepturus. The sequence goes on from NW_010524108.1 coordinate 27,192, forward strand.
TACACTTAATGCCTAATGAGAGATAATAGTGCAGAAAGGAAGGGACAGATGCATGAATGTGTACATATACAATCTATCTCCCAAATCATGCATGCCTCTTGAAAAAAAAAAAATATTCCAGAACATTTCAGGACTATGCATGAGGAATGCTGAAGAATACATAGTGCTGTAATTTTCACCTCTGCAAGCATGAACACACATTATGAAAACAGGAACAACATTTACCTGACAACACAACTAAAATTAATATTCTAGTTTGAATGTTGCTATTCTGTACTCTTTTTTTAACTCTCAAGTAAGCGACTTCCAGAGTTGCACAATATAAAAATGTGAACAGATGGCTATGAGCATTAGCATCTGCCTGGTACCTTAATATGGGCAAGATGGGAAAGCCACATCTGTGGGTGCCTGGAGAGCTCTTGTTCCTTGGGACAAGAGAGAACTACTTTTCTTTTTTTTTTTTTTTTTCCTTTTGAGATAATAGAACAGAGCCTAACAGGCTCTGGGGGAAAGAAAAATCTCTGTTTAGGCTAGGGCTGAGGGTGAGAATAGGAAAAGGAGTCACTGTACATAAAGCAAGCAATGAGAACATGAAGGCAGATTTGGCTACTTACCTTTTTTCTGCATTGTTGTTCTAAGATCTTGTTTGCTTTGCTGTTGTTGGCCACTAGCCACTTTCTCTCCATCATCTTCATCATGGCTAGACTGTCCAACAGTGAGAATCTGCACCTGACTTCCTATCTTCTGAACATCATCTTGAAAAGCAGCTGGGCCATCGATCCCTGTCAGGCAACAGCAAAAGCCTTACTTGTCTTTGTGTCAAGAAGTTACTGAAAAGGGAATTGCACATTCACAAAAAGCATCTTCTAAGAATCAGAGATCAGGGGTTCACATTCAATAATATTTCTAGACTTAAAAAGACTAAACTAGCCTCCAAGGCAAACGTCTTACTTCCCACATACTACACTAGAGAATCTCCAAGAGGTGATCAGGATTTCACTGTTGCCCTCCTCACCCCCAAAGCACATCCATCCATGCACCAGAAACACCGAAAACTAAACAGAAAACAGATGCAGCTTTCATAAGGACACACAACTGGGCCTGCATCCCAGATTATGCCACACTCCCAAATGCACAAGGCTGCCAGTATGAACTGATACTTCAAAGTTTCAGATACCTGGAAAATTCACAAGTAGATCTAGCAGTGTATACAACAGGAAGAGCACCAGGTTAACAAGCCTAAATACGCCTGCTGACAGTTCAAACATCAGAGTGAAAGTATAAAGAAGATAAGACATATTCCCCGAAACCTCCATCCTCCGAGATGCTCAAATCCTGACCAGGCATGGTCCTCAGCAACCAGCTCTAGTTGTCGGACTAGACAGTCTCCAGAGGCACCTTCCAGCCTCAGCCATGCTGTGATTCTGTGGCTTCTGATGACAGCCAGAAAGAAACTATTTACCTCCTGATGGCTGTAAATCGCCTCTGAAGACAGAAAAATTAAAATACAGGGCAGGGTGTGGTGTGTTCTTATCACAAGCTAACCACTTTTTTTCTTTCTTTAAGACAACAAGTTAAAACATCAGATTGCAAATGTACTTCAGCTCTTAGTTAAGACTTAGTGCTGGTATATATTACTGAATTAGCCATATAAAAATGCATTTTTACAACAATAAAAATGGTAATATTATCATGTAAAGACATAGTAAATAACATAAACCTGTATACTGTTTCTGAAATTTTTGTTAATAAGCAAGTAACATTGTAGAGAATTAGCAAACATTACAATGAGGTAGTTCAGTAAAAGAATATGATGCTCCTCACAACAGAGCTGAATAAATCCTGCGAGAAGGAGCTGGAGGGACTGGGATTTTTTCAGACTGTGATCTGTAGCAGAAGTCTCCAGGAATACCGTTTCAACCCACTTTGCCAGCAGCTGTCAACTTGCATTAAAAGACAACTGGATTATACATTTAGCATGCTTAACTCTGTTTTGCCATACTAGCTGTCACCACTGTGATAGGAAGCGAAAGTGGAAAAGAGAGTGGTTCACACCCTCAGAACAGGAACAGCACTGGCTATGTAACTACCCAACAAGATGCAGTCCAACACTGCAGGTATTAAATTCACAGAGTTCAAGATCACAAGGAAATACTGACTCACCTGCATCACGCAGACCCTTATCTTGCAATTTCTGCACCAACCCTGTAAAGCCTGATTTACTTACCGTAAAACTAACAATGAAAAAACAATCTGTCCATCCAACCGCAAAATACATAAAGTCCATGGAAACGTTCCCCTCATCTTGGTAGGGTGAGAATTTCAGACAGGAGCTCTGTGTGATGCAGAATGAGCAGTATAATTTCCTGTGTTGCAGGTATAATACTGCAGTGAACAGAACAGCATTTTTCTTAAGGTATCTCAGGATAAGCACTACAGAAAAGGTGCTCTAGAAGAGACAGGTTGCTGCTCAGATCCACTGTGGTATCTTTAACAGTTGTAACCATATTAACCACCATCATTAAAGTGGCTGCCTAAAGTTAGGTTCTTACTTTAATGCTCTGAATTTCAAGTGTTAAGCATCCATGTACTTAGTAGGATGCTCATACCTCATGCATACCTATCTAGCCCCTTATTTGCTAAGCTTTGGACGATACAAACCTAATTTTGAGAGCCCATTTCAAAAGGAACAAAACACCTTAATCATTCTACTTCAAAGCAGATATTAATCTGCAGCAAATGAAATGCCTCCAACAGCATTAGACATTGCACTGAGGCTGCTTTTTTTTCTGATGCTTGCAGAACATCCGCGCTCGCGTCCCGTGCTGTCAGGAACATCACGTATTATTAGGCATTAGGACAAAGACTACGCTGGCAGGTCACACTTTTAGAGAAGAAAAATCAATTTCAGTATTCTGGAGAGTGCATCACTGGTAGAGTGTGTTATTAAGCGTTATGAATGGTTCCACTGGTGACCCCATTTAAGGGAATGGAAGATGTAGCCAGAC
>NW_010524109.1:0-3379 GCF_000687285.1 Phaethon lepturus
GTAAGAATCTTTAGTACTTGGGGAATTTGGTCCTAAGCTCCTCTAAACTGTGCCCTGTAGCACTGTCTGGCATTTATTTACATACTTAGAAACATTACAGAGAGCAAGCCAAGGGTTCCTACAGCTAGTGAAACTACACACGAGGCTTTTCAGGCCTGATACAATTGAGAGAACGATGATAGAGGAGCAACTGATAGGCACCGATGAACAAGTTCACCCTTCCCTGCAGCATCAAGGGCCAGTGAAGGACAAGAAGACAGTCACACCTCACTTTCTGGTGTATAGTTGAAGCACGTAGGTTCTGAGGCAGATATCGGAAATGGTACAAAATCACTGAGCTGTCACACAGAATACCTGCTCCATGGGCTAGAAACCAAGTCTGTGGCAGGTGAAAGGCACTCAGTTTCCTTCAGGTTGGGGAACCTGCCTGCTGCCAAGGGCCCACAGGTCACACTGCAGGCCTTGACTGCTCTCCAGAGTCCTTCTTCATCTTTGCATATGTGGCAGGGCAGAACTGAGAATACAGCTGAGCCAGCAAAGCCTGGGACGTGATCTCTAGCCTCGTCCCGTGGCTCAGTTTGTTCCATACGTGCACCGCGTAGGTGTTCTTAAGGAGCTTGTGGAGCTCCGAGGAGTCGATTACTTCAAATAACTTCTTCCAGTCCTCCCAGCGGATAGGATAAAAGGCTTCTGGGGAAAGAGCACTCACACCTTTGCAGCTCATGCTGTTCTGGATATTACTGATGGAGCACCACCTCTTGAAGACACGTGTTAAGAGTCCTGGGCCCTGGTATGCCCAGATCCAGCCGTTGTAGTTATCCACAAAGTCCTTCATGCAAAGCTCCATGAACTCGTGCTTGGGTTTGAAGGACAGAAAGGCCCCGTTCAGTACATCCTGAGACTGCATACCGAGGGCATTGGTGAGGTTCTTCAAGTTCCTGAGCACAATGAAGTCTGTGTCCAGGTAGATGCCACCAAATTTCCACATGATAGTAATTCTGCAGGCATCAGACAGGACGGGTAAGAAATAAGGCTCCTTCTGGTGCTCAGACTGCAAGTACCACTTTGCCAGGGGTGTCCCTGAGAAAAGCTCTGACAAGTCCAGGGGCCAGATTTCCACATTGGGGAGGCAGCTCAGCAATGAGAAGCCCCAGTGGCTGGGGAATGAGGCGTTTCTGTTTGTCAAACCTTTCATGAGCACCACGACCCCTGTCCCAGGGTGTGTCCTGGCTGCTGACTCCACAGAGCACATGAACAGGTAACTTGGGTTAGTTCGCTCCGAGGTCTCCACAAAAAACACGTCCCCTGGCGGAGGAGGGGGCCCACGTGCAATGGTGCCAGGAAGGTAAGGTAAAAACTGGTCACACCTGCTTTGTGTAGGCAAGCTGTAGAGCTGGTCTTCAGCATCATCCCCAGTTCTCCAATACAACGTGACAGAGACAAAGAACACAAATGAAATGATGAGGAGAAACAGAGCCCCAAGCCTGTGGCTCAGCAGCACCATGGTCAGTTTTAGCAGGCAGTTGGGCGTCTTGGGCAGTCTTGCTCCCATCGGAGCCTGCTCTCCCAAGACAACCATTGTGATCTGAAGGGGAGAAAAGAAGAAAAAGACATTGATGGGCAAGGCAGCAGACCACGAGCCTCAGGACAGCACTACGGCAGAGTAGAACTCTCCTTCCTTCACCTCAGGGTAGCATGCTTCAATTTTGCCTTTTGGCCATTTCTGGAACAGTCTCCTGGCTTCTCCGTATTGTCACAGGCCTCCAGATCCCACATCAGGAACTAACGCCCCTCTTTGGATCCCTCTCTTTCAAATACAAAATAAGGACAAGTCTCTCATTTCTGTATATCTCAAACCAAGACTGATCCTCAGTTCTGTCCATGTAAGTTGTGCTTGCCACTTGGAAGCACATCCAGCATTTGACATACAAATGTCATAGCTTCATGGTGGTGCACAACAAACTCTGGGAACAGCATTAGACACCTTATCTATCATCTTCTAGAATTTCAGGTCATTCTGGACATCAGACATATACACAAAACCCCCTAGGATGAGGAAATAGGAATGCTCTTTATGAATATTCCTGAAGCTCTGTCAGCAGACATTGTGTGCAACTGCTGCCCTGATGAGGGTTTTCTCTCATGATGAGAGATTTGTCTCCTGCTACATAACCTGTCCTTCCCCAAAACCAAACACAATCCCAATGCTGTCATCAGTTCCTATCACGAGGCCTCAGTCTCCCAGGCTATTGAACCAGCAGTTGCTGCCTTTTGAAATCAACCACCTGCCCCTCCAGAGAGCCTGGCTCATTTTTCATGGTACTGCAGCACAGTAGAATGGATGGGTAGTGGGAGGGGAATTGGTACAATGCAGCTCTGGAGGCAGATGCAGACGATAAGGACAAGAACTGCCCAGGTAAAGAGAGTTTCAAGTCTGCTTCTCGACCCCACTTCCCTGCCAAGTCCTCACTTCTACTTCCTCTGGTAGATGGGGCTGGCTAACCCAACGGTCACCAACCCAGGATGCAAAGGCCATGCTGGCTGTGACCTGCTCAGCTCTGCCAGTGGAATCACCTGGTAACGGATATGCAATCCCCCCTCCACCCTACCCTTACTTCCTCTCTTCCACCTGCAACAGGGAGGGATGGAGAGGAAGAGATTATTAACAAGGCAGAAACAAAACCAGAAGTCATTTTAGCTACACTCTCAGCATTAGCATCAGCATTTCTGCCCTTGCCTCCCCTTAAAGTGAAGGACAGCAGAACCAGCACCGCCTGGGCCTACCACTGGGGCCCCAAAGGCCAATGTGCAAAAGCATGTGAAGGAGCAGGCAGAAGGACTGTGACAATTAGGATGAGAGGACACATCCTCAAGTTGTGCCAGGGGAGGTTTAGAGAGGATGCTGGGAGAAATCTATTCACTGAAAGGGTTATCAAGCATTGGAACAGGCTGCCCAGGGAAGTGGTTGAGTCACCATGCCTGGAGGTATTTAAAAGATGTGCAGATGTGGCACTTAGGGACATGGTTTAGTGGTGGATTTGGCAGTATTAGGTTTATGGCTGGACTCCATGACCATAAAGGTCTTTTCCAGCCTAAATGATTCTGTGATTCTATGACTTCTGCCTCCCTCTGCTCCAAATCCAAATCCCCATGCTCCAGACCAAAGTACTTCAGGAAACAGCAAAAGCTTTAATCAAACTGTAACCAAACAGACAGGGAACAGGACAGAGAACTCAGCTGCAAAATGCCATTTGTCATTCATCCCTGTTTACTGCAACTGGGTCACATCCTAAACTGTCCATGTGGCCAGAAAATGTCTCGTCAGCCACACTGGGAGGGTTCCAAATGCAACAGCATGGAGCCAACGCTCTGCACTAGG
>NW_010524109.1:3402-13023 GCF_000687285.1 Phaethon lepturus
CACAAATCATACGCACTGGATTTCCAGAACATTTTCTTCTACTGCAGAGAAATGCCAGCATGTACTGTGGATGTTAGATGCAGCAAAAAAAAACCCAGACCACTCTGTTTTTTACATACCTATTTTCCCCTTCCTCCACAGCACAGCCTGTTGAATCCTGTAAATCATTTTTAGATTGGTAAACTGTAGAAGACAAAGCAGGGACAGAGCCTGTAGAGAAGGCAGGAAAGCGCGGCTCTAATCTAACAGTGAGCAAGCTTCAAGGTTACATGCATATTTTTAGTAAGAAGAGAAACTTCTACTAGAATTGCACTTCTATATATTTAGAAATACATTTCTGCTTTTATAGCGGATAAGAGGACATTTTAGAAGCTGCAGTAGCCAGCCCATTTTAGAAGCTGCATTAGCCAGTCCATTTATTTCACAAAACAAACACAGGAAATCTGACTGCCTACCTTCCTCTAAAACCCCAAGTCCCGTCGCACAGAAGCTGCAACTACTACTCACCTGTCCCCGCTTTCAAGACACCACAGAAGTCACTGCTCAGCTGGACAAGCTTTTCAAGAGGTTACTGTCTCTGAGAGCGCCTATAACTCTATGGTCTGGCACTTCCTTTTTCTGAAAAGAAATGGTGAAAGATGGAGTCTGAACACATGAAGATAACATGCAAGTCAGGGAGGATGTGACATCATACGTTCAGCTAATACAGTGGCTGAAAGAAGGGTCACGCAGCTGCACTGTGAAGAACCCACCTAATTAGAAATTAATCAGGAAAAAAAAAAAGAGGAGGAATTTGAAACCCCATTATTGCTACACATTAAGCTTTATACTGTGGCAGGAAACTGATTGCTGTTTTGTTTTCTACTCGTTTGCTAAGAATTCCCAGTGCTCACGCTGCTTGGGTGGCTGCCACAAGAACTGAGCTGAGTTTCACAGAGCTGCCTCCTCCCACCCCAAGACTTCACTTCTGAATGCTCCTTTGAACACACGCTCTTTTGACCAAATAATTTACTCATCCACTTGGGAATACTCCCTCTTATGCTGGATACTTCATTGAATGACTTTGCCAAATTCAGGTGTCCCTCATTTTGTGATGGAGTTCCCTCTTGTCCCTGCGCTCCATGGCGGCTGACCTTCCCTTACAGAAGGCACGTTGGCGCATTCATAAAATACCACCTTTATCCATAGAGCCACTAAGTTTAGCGTTCAGTGCAGTTTCTACTCAGTTGCATGCAACAAATGTCAGGCCTATTGCTCTGTAGCTTCCCAAACCCCTTCCCCCTCCCCAAATCCTTCCAAGCACTGGAGCACCACAAACGGATTCATAAGATGCCAACGCTGGGGAAGATCTTTGGAAAGCACCTTAAGCCATTCCTAGCCCTTTCATCACTGCAGCTTTCCAGGCCTCAGGTCAGGTCCCAGCTAGTCACAGAATCACAGAAGGGTTTGGCTTGGAAGGCACCTCTGCAGATCATTTGTCCAACCCCCCTGCTCAAAGCAGAGACACCTAGAGCAAGTTGCTCAGGACCGTGTGCTATTGGGTCTTGACCTTGTCCAAGGACAGACACTCCACAATCTGGGCAACCTGTTCCCATGTTTCACCACCGTTTCTTCCATTCTAACTTCCTGTATTTCAGTTTGTGCCCATTGTCTCTCATCCTGTCACTGGGTTCCACAGAGAAGAGTCTGGCTTGTCTTCTTTACCCCACCCATCTCCAATCAGGTATTTATATGCTTTGACAAGACACCATCCAAGCCTGCTCTTCAAGAAAAATTATCAGAGCTCTCTCAGCCTCTCTTCATAGGGCACGTGCTCCAGTCCCTGTCTCATCTTAGCGGCCCTTTGCTGGACTTGCTCCAGTATGTCCATGGCTCTCTTTAACTGGGGAGCCCAGAACCGGACACAGCACTCCAGATGTGTATCACCTGTACTGAGGACGAAGGGAAGGATTGCTTCCCTTGTCCTTGCAGGTAATGCTCTACGTAATGCAGCCCAACAGGCTGCTTGCCACCTTTGCCACAAGGGAACACTGCTGGCTCCTGGTCAACTTGTTGTCCACAGGACCACCAGATCCTTTTCTGTGATGATGCTTTCCAGCTGGTCAGCCCATGTACTTTTCTCCTCTCCTCAAAGTTTATTACTGCATTGGCTCTAACCAGGTTTGCCAGAAGCCACAGTCAGCTTTATCTCACCTAACTTTAAAAGTCTGTGGTATATGTACCTGTAATCCCATTACAGGCGGTAATGCCTGCAATCACTGATCTGCTTATGTAATTTGCATTAGGATTAGATGAATAACCCATTGACTAGATCCCCAGTGACAATAATAAGACGTGGTAGTCCTGGGCCTGGTCACTGGTCCTTCTGCTGTTGTGGACATGTCTGCCCCTGTTCTTCCGTAACATGTTCAATAATCCAGTGAAAGGAATGTAATGCTTCTCGTAGCAATGCAGAAACAGGCAGATGCTGAGACCCTCTGAGAGTGGTCCAGACAAGGACTGGTTAGATACTCACACACCACAAGAATTTCTTCAACAGAGCAAGAAATCTGCTAATATATATATTCTGACAATACGTGATTTGCAAAATACTGTGTATAATTTTCACGACCTTGCTTGCTAAATTTAAAAGCCTAGCTAACCAATACACTGCTGGAAATACGTAAAGAAAAAAACCAAACCAAACAAACAACCCAGTCCAAACAGTAATTGTAAAATGTATAGAGACATATTACTGAATAAGGTAAAAGCTGACATTTAAATGATAGCAAGTTTCTCTTGCTCCAAGCATAAAAGGATAAAATGTAATACAAAGGGAACAGACACAGAAGATCTTGTAACTCCTCTGTGCAAGGACTTTAACCAGTCTGATGCTGCTGGATCAGCTCATGCTCATATCTACTTTTGGTGCCCCTATGGGGTACGGGGAACACTCTGCAGTGAGCAAAGGGGTTCCTGCCCTATGTGACTGTAAAAGTGCTTCACTGGTACCTTGGTAGCAAAACTGGAGACAACAAAAAATACAAACTTGGCTGACAAAATTGGCTGACAATTAGATGATTAGGTGATGGTACAACATGAATTGTACATAAAGCCAACTTACATGAAGCCAAACAAGCATCACCAGTTTCTGCAATCGTCTATTTTTCAAATTGCAACAGCAGATACACAGAAGTCTCTGAAACCTGGTAAATCATTCCTAACAGAAAAAATGTACACTGTTGAGTGATATTGTTATAGAACACCATCAAATATTTCACAACAGTTCAATAGTGATAATAAATGCCAAGAAATAAACTGTACAAATGTTTTAAGGGCATGCATTAAGCGACATCAGAGAATGAAACATTATGTTCTCAGTTCACACTGAAAGCAATTAGAATTGCTTTTACATAACTACATTAGAACTGTGTAATTCTCAGATTATGAATTCTGTAGAAGGTCTCAAACCTCCGGGCCTAAACCTTAGTATAACCAGTATAAATACCTGTCTTAGCCAGAGGCGATCAGATGTTTATAGGAAAACTATGGCTGTGTATATTGCAGAAGTGCAAATGTTGTTTGCAAAGTAGAGTATAAACTAAGGCTGTGAACAAGGATTTTCCTTTCTTTTGCTTTCCTTCTGTGATGTAATTGATACAGTTTATGCCTAGGCAATTAACAGATTTAACTTAGAAGCTAGATAGACCTGCAAATAAGTAGAAAATTATAGGAAAGAAGGTGCAAAGGGATCATCTAGCTATTAGTAAATACACCTGCTGAGCAACAGGGGAGAAGAGGGAGAACCGAGAGTAATAGAAACAGAGGCACAGACTAAGGATTCAGTTTTGCCTGAAACGTTGCCAGAATAAAACTGCAAAAGAGAAGCCAAATGATCCCTGATACCCAGGCACTCACTGATCACCTGCCCAAGGGGACCAGGAAGGGTGATCACCTGGGTGCCTGTGACTTTGGCTGCCAGAGCTCATGCTTGCTGTTAAACACACCCTTTGTCTTGACAACCAGGCTGCTCTCTCCTAAGATAGCCTGCCGGTGGTGTGCAGGCAAGCATCAAACCCAGCTCCTAGGCTACGGGGAGGACAGAAGCTGAACTGCTAAGCAGCCAACTGCTCAGTCTGTAGAAAACAGGAATAAGAGTCAATTTAGAATTTGAATATTTGATCAATTCACAATACTCCCAAACAAGAGGACCACTGGGAAAACTGGAATTACAATTGAGTCCTCCCACAGGGTAGAAAGAGGAAGTAAAACCAGTAACAGCATTCAGCTGACATATCCCCAGGTAGAGGGAGAAACTCTTCCTTCCAGTCTTGTGAGCTCTCTGAACCAGTTTGAAAAAGAAAATAACTAGTTCCTGTCCTGTAAGCATGTGGACATGCCTAGGGTTTTTGGGAAGAAGACAAACTTAGTGGCTCTGTGTTCAGAGGAGATGAGGTAGATTCTCTGTGCTCAAAGCCTTCCCACTGCCCTCCCTTTTTGTGCATTCCTTGTGTTGGCTTCTTGGTCCCAACATTTACTCAATCTCACCTGGCAGTGACAGAAAACACAGGGTGGCTCTCACTCTCATCCCTGAAGAAGGGAACCTGTAAGAGAAACATAACCTATATCTACCCCTATTATTAACTAAAATGGATTAAGAATGTAATTCTTTGATGCCCCTCAGAACATGCTTAAGTGCATATTTACAAGAGAGGCTGGTTAGAGGTGGTTTTATATCTCAAACTGAGCAAGATGCTTTGGATAGTCCCTTTCATAGTCAACATTTTAAAGCAGCAGCTGTGCCCTCTCATGGCCAATTCAACTAAGCAAAGGAGAGAGTTGTAGCTCTTAACATGGGACCCAATGCTAGAGGCATCAAGAGTGGAGCAGGGCTGGAGAATCTGGTACAGCTGAGATTGACCTGAATATGTCATGAACATCCAAATCTAGCTTCACAGGCTAAAAAAAAAGTATACCATGGTATACCTTCCCTTCTTTCTCTGTCTTATCATTGCTTATCTGATGCACAATTTTAGTTCAACTTCAACTACCTTATGCCATTAAACTATTCAAAAGCTACATTTACACTACATCAAGTAGAAACATGGCAACATAGCTCTGATCAGCCTTAGAAGAAGTGACCGCACCAGTCCCAATTGTCTTTAGGAGAATGAGTCAAGTACTGTTGAGTTTAGTGATATCCCTTCAAGTAGGTGTGTGGACACATAAACAGAAAAACACTGGAGGGTGTGTGTAAATTTGCTACACATTCAGTAACAAAAAGAGAGAGGGAAAAGGTCCAACAAAGTGCTGCTGCATACCCAGGTAGCTGCTAGGGGTCTTGAACAAATTCGCTGATCACAAGCAGCCTGAGAGGAGTATTTTTGGGACCCACCAGAAAACAGCTGAGGATCTCCATTTTCTCCAGATTTACATTGCCAACAAGTGTAGAAGAGGTAAGATTTGACAATACCAACATTCAGTGGGTGACTCATCACTCTGTTATGTGTGGAAGAGCAGAGCGGTGCCAGAGACTCTACCAGCTAATTCCACTAGTATTTAGGGGAATTAACATTTAGCATTTTAGCAACAGCTTTAGAGCTCCTTCTCCTGACCCTAGAGAAGAATGGCAGACCAAGCATGTGCAAATATTTGAGGTGAGATGATATTAAGTATTGTGATTTTAATGGGTGTATTAGACCAAGACATAAGATACTGCAGCTATAGACAGAGGACAGTTAAGGCACCTGTCTCTGAACTGCATCTTTTGTACTTAAGCACAACTTCAGCTTTCCAGGGTGAATCTTGCAATATCCAATTTCACTTACATGTTTTTAGAACAAAGTTTTCTCCTGAAATAAAGAAAAGTGAAAATACCCACTCATATAACTCTAATGCAGTGCTGGATAGACACTTTGTGAGGTAAGAAGAATTAAAAGCAAGTCACAGCAAAGAGTTGGAGGATGGTATTGGCAAGATTCTGCAAAAAATAAACAGATTGTGGGGAGAGATTATATGGCAGTTTTTATAGCTGTTGATTCCCAAATAACTGTACAGAACGTGGCCATAGATGTGATGGCATCTCGCTGAAGTTATCCAGAGAAAAAATATACAAACTCTGTCTGTTATTTGCAACAGAGAGAACCAATGAGCTACATAAGTAATGGCCACAAACAGAAAATCACATAGCCAGTCATGGCTTTATTTCATTTTTATTTTTAAATGAAATATGAAATAATAATTTCATCATTAAGCTTCAGTTCAGCTTCAGCCTCCATAAATACAATAAGCAGTAGTCTAAGATTAGTGAAAAATGGCCAATAATGCTATTATACTTGGATAGAGTAGGAAATCTGTTGAATGAATTAAGATAGAGCTGTAACAGCTTCCAAAAAACTGAAATTGGGCATGCCTGGTTAAGTGAACATGCTCAGTAACTTCATCAAATGTAAAAGAAAGCCAGCAGGAGCTGCTATTTTCTCAGACAGTGACCCTTTGACAGGATTAGTTTGCACCCAGTGACAGTGCTATTTGAGAATGGTGGCATATGAATTCATAACAGAGGAGCGGTTCCTCTAATGTTTCCAGTGCTGTTAGCAGCAGGCACAATGAGCAAGCTCAGAGACAGGGCACCAGAACAGTGCGTGCGAGCACCAACCCCTGAGCCAACCCTAGCAGCAGGAGAAGACCAACTTCAGATATAAATATTGCCACTAAGAAGATTCTGAAACCTGCTGACGGCTGCCAGACCCTAATACTGAGTGTAGCAATTGCTCGGTATCAAAGATACCCAGCCACCAAGGAGGGGACTGTAGCCCATAGCCCAGTACTATGTCACTCAGATCTCCCTTCCCCCGGAAATTAAGACTCCTACCATGACTAATAAGAAATACTAGACTTGAGGTTTCTATCAGACCGCCACTGAGGTGGAGGGCAAGGAAACAGCTCATTATTTGTTCATCCACACCTGAAATCACAAAGAATTAGCACTTCCTCAGCATCACTCCTTGAGGTCTCTCCACACTGCTCTTACGCACAGGAGAGCCGTTTCGCGGAAAACACCGTATTAGACTCAGTGTGTTGTACTGTGTGTCTGCTTCTGAAAAACAGCAGGTAAACTTCCATTTTGAATACATAAGGATACAATAGGGATTGATGGACTGACAAGTAAAGGCAGTTCGTAGTAGCCACAAGCACACAGAGCCTTCCGGAAGGTTCCGCCATGGCAGCACCACCACCTCAGCTGCTGCCCCCAGCCCAGCCATGGTGGTGGGGTGCTGCCCTGGCACACACCTGTGGTCTGTGGGGCCTGTGTCGCTCCAGCAGCAGGAGGAGGGAGGGCTGGCCCAGCACCATTTTCCACAGTTTAGAGAAGGCTGAGAAGCAGAAGGAGCTCAAGGAGGGACTGGAAAACTGCTTTCCTCCACAGGGGAAGATGGTGGCGGGGCCCCTGCTGCCACGCAGGTACTCACCTCAGCACCTCTCCAAGAAAAGACAACTCTGGAGGGCAGGTAGCACATCCTCACCCCCCTCATCAGCACCTCAACTGTCCACCACTGCCATCTCCCACCCCACTCCCCACTTCCTCCTTGCCCACCTCCTCTCCATGACAGCCCTGGCCAGCCACGGCCCTCCCATGGCCCTTCCATGGCCAGGCAGACTGCAGGAGCCCATCAGCCCACAGGTGAGACCACTCTGCCCTTTTCCTGCTTCCTCTGGTTGCAGCCACCATGCCGGTGCTGACTTACTACCTCATCCTTCCCGTCGTGCCCAGACACCATCGTGCCATGGGGGTCACCAAAAGACCGCAGGCAGCTGTGTCAGAGGCAAGGGTACGGAAACCCAAGTTTGGGCTTTTTATTCTTAGGTGCTTTCTACAAGCAGCACCAGTCTGAGGCCCTCAGGTCTCCTTCTCCTCCTCAGAAAAGCCTTTCAGCTTGCTCCCATGGCTTCCTACACTCCTGTGGCTTCTACATCTCCCTCCCCTTTTAGCCCTGGTTCCCTATACAGCCAAGCTGGTGCAGGTTTGCTGACCAGAAGCAGAAGAGCTGCCTTCTTTTTTTCTCCTCTTGTAAAAAGAATCACCAATTGCACAGCTGGACACTGCAATCTAACAGCAACCTCACGTAGAGGTTATACTTGGATTCTTTTACAGCCTCAGAATAAATTTCCTTCCGTTGTGTTTTTCTGTAGATGAAAAATCAACATAAAGAATAAAGATAGTGGAGGTTTTATTCTGCTGCATACTAATACCACCAACTGGTTGCACAGCTTGTTAGGGAGTAGCATGGGCAGTGAGCTGCTGAACACAGGAAAGAAAAAAGCAGATGGAAGCAGCACCTAGTGGGATGGCTTCATGTCTAGTACAGGGAGAGGACCTGGGTGATGCAGCTGTGCTGTGAACTTAATTAAGAAACTCACCTGGCTAGAATCATTAACCTAGCCAAAATATGTTTTGTTCATGTGCTTCTGATCAGAATCTTAATCAAGAAATATTCCCACTGATTATGTTCTCCAGAATTCTGTCAATTGTACAATAAAACACAAAAAGATTCCCAAGACGGGCTATTTTTGGTACAATAAAGAGTGGTTGTTAAAAGAAGGAAAAAAAACCCACATTGAGAAAGCCACCAGCTTGTTATGCCTACATTCACCACTGAGACACATCCATGTGCTGATGTGTCCTACTGGGTTGGCAATACATGAGCTCCCTTTGGGAGCACAGTTGCCCACATGTAGCTTGGTAAGTGCGGTGGGATTTCTATGCAGTGAAGAAACAGCAAGTACAGAGTAATGGCAGAAAAAAAGAAATTCAGCCATAAATCGAGGTATCATACCATTAGTGACTGATCATTTTTCCATCTCAGAACCATGGCAAGTTACTTTATAAAGATGTCAGTATTTCACTATGGTACTACTGGTATCCAGTTTGAAATGAGAGTTACAAGAAATGCATGACAAGCTGCACATTTGAGCATCCTGCATCTTTGCTCAACCTGGTTTTTCCCAGACTAACCCCAGCATTTGATGGAAATACTCCTTATGAAGAACCCTTCCATATCAAGCAAATACAGAATGTTAAGAAAAGGTGTCCAACCATGCTCCTGACAAAGATGACAGGACCATTTCTCAGAATTCACATACAAGTACCTACCGGAGTGAGTGATTTGGTCATAAAATGTATGATTCTTAGATGCAAGGAAAATAGGGTTGGTGTAAGTTAAATTTGAGTTGCATTACTGTGGGTTGCTTTATTTTACCTGTGTAACAGTAAGAGGCAAATAAACCATGAGGAAATACCCACTTATCACTGAGAGCCTACCAACTCTTTTACCACCAGTGCTATCTTAAATATGTTACTCAGGTGTTGCAGTTTAGACAAATTTAGACAAAGACACTTGTACTTCCAAGCAGTGACTGAGCAGGAGAGTATTGTTCTCAATAGCTGTCACATTTCCCCACGCTGGTAAAAGAACTTCTTTTGGCTATTTCTTTTCCCAAAGAGGACCAGAAAAGTCAGCATATCACTGTGGAATGTAAAGCAGTAGACAAGACCATTTGAAATAAAGTACCTTTGGACAACAAGAAAAACTTCACACAGAGCCAAGCAGGTGTATTGGATTTGCATGGCAAGGTTTTGGT
>NW_010524110.1:0-2546 GCF_000687285.1 Phaethon lepturus
GCGGCCGAGAGGGTCCGCCGAGTCCCTTACATGGCCGCTGGGTCGCCTTCGCGAGCATGCCCTCCGCTGAGGCACCCGAGGTGGGACAAGGCGCGCGGACGAGGTCCGGCTTTAGAGGTGTTTGGAAAAAGACAGCATGGTAGTTGGTGAAGTTGGGTGGGATGTGGGACTAACGCATCCGGCCGCTACTCAGTCCGCACTGTTAGTCTGAGATTCGCACTCAGATCGACAGGATTTAGGTGACTTCACTGTTCGGGCGAGGCTGAGCCGCGTTTATCCTGCGTAGGGACACAAGCCCGCGATCGCTGTAGGTGCGCCTTTGGTCCGGGTGGTGCAAGCACAAAGCCTTTGCTTTGGACCTTCCAGATAAGCTGCCCTTCCGCCTGTAAAAGATTACACTCCACAAGCAATTTTAGCCTACAGACTTTGATAAAAATTCAGAAGAATCGGAAGCATTCATGTCTTGACAATGAGACAAATGAGAGTTTATTGGGAAACAAGGAAAAGATATTAAGGGCATCAAGAGATTACTGTCGTTTACATGACAGTACAGTTTACACTGTAGAATCTACAGTTTACACTATAGAAATAGAAAGTGTTTTGTTTTGCTTTTGTGTCATTTGAAAGTTTTCTTCCCTCTCCACTGAGAACTTGGATTTCAAAGGCTATTGCAAGTTCGGTATCATCTCAGCATCGTTCTTTAAGCAGGTTAAGAACAACTAGCATTAGGAAGCAGCGGCTTACCCTTCCTCCCAAGGAGGGAGGCCATGCGGGGACTGCCATGCAGTAGGCCTGTGTTCTCCTCCTCTTAATTAACCGTCTCCTCTTCCACTCTCTTTTTTTTTTTTTCCCTCCCCCTTTCAATTTTGACAGGCAGTTCCCTACTGCTGGATAAAATTATTAAACCTTCTCCAGGATAGCTTATTTTTCTTCAGTATCTGTCAGTGTCTCTGTAAATTTTTTTTTATTTGATCTTGGAAGGGGGTACAAGTAGTTGCTGATAAGCAGCGGTGGCTTCTTATGCATGAGAACAGCCATATTTGCGCAGAGGGAAGGTCCATCTCAGTCAGGGCCCCATTCCTGGTAGTGCTCGCTTACAAGCCTTCCTTTTTCTGTTCTCCTTTGCTCCTTTTCAACTTTTTTCCCCCCCACCCCCTATAAATGCAATAATTTCCATCTCTCTGCTCTCTTCATGTCTGACAAGATGCTTTTTCTACCTCTGTCAAGCCTGGCGTTCCAGGCAATCCTTTACCAACCACCACTGCAAAAAAATAATTGTACTTCTCTCTGCTAATCATTGTAATGCATGATTCATCCACAACAATAGCATTACAAAGAGAAATCAGTCTTGAGAGAGCAGACTGGCATTGGTATCCTTTAAATCCTTTCAAGATACACAAGGACCTGCAAGGTAAGGCGAACTGCCAGCCCACTCCACAACTAGGCAAGAGCCAAACAAGTCAGATGCACTTTCTCTCCCTGAACTCTGGCTTTCTTTCACTGACCTCTCTTTCAGGTACCAACCTCTCATCCACAATATAAAGCTCTTTTTAAGAGTCAACTCCACAGGAATAGCTTCAGTCAATCCTGAGACGCTCAGGCAGGACCTGACAACTATTTAATACTGTTTAGCAGAGCCTAACAAAGGTATCTAGTAGAGGAGGTTTCAGAGAGGCAAAACTAATAGCTCCACCCAGCCTGGCATGTTCTTTTATGGATAGTCCCTTAAGGACAAGCAGCAGTCAGAAGGCTGATTGACTTTTTTGAAAAATAAGCACTTTCACCTACCTTTTGCACTTTACCTCTGTGCTAGGACATCAGATGAATTTTCCCTTGAAGGGCTACCATTTAATGAACTAGCGATAGTTTTTTCCTGTCACGCATGGAAAATTCCTCAGTAAATATTACACTTAGTTTTGCAGGTAGCATAAAAGATTCAGCAATATTTCTTTCCTCTGGCTGGATCTCAAACCAAACCAAACAAAAAAACGCCTTCTCCCCTGTTGTCTTCCTCTGATTGTATATGCCTACATTACTTTGTGGGGTTTGCAGAAGAACATACAGAGAGGCTATTCAAGAAAGACATCCCAGGAGCACTGATCTTGTGCTTTGATTACTGCTGTCTCCTCTGATTAGCTAAAAGGAGGGCAGGTGACCTCAACCCTAAGTGAGACAATAAACAGGCAAGCAGATGTAGTTCTTGAGTGACAGATGAGGCTGTCTGACAGAGGAAGTTTCTGAATGAATGGCAGGAAAGGTTGAGGGAGTGTTCAGACCTTTTAAACCTCCTCGGGTACCTAGCCAGCCAGTCATGCCTCTCACCTGATATATTTTCCATTAATTTTGTACAGTCTTGATGACTAGTCTGTGTATGGAGAAACTGCAATTTATAGATATTATTTTATATATATTTATATATGTAAAAATTATTCTTATCAGACTGTGGATAACTTCCTTTTCTTTAGGAAAACTATTCAGTGAAGCATTCAGTTGGGCAGCTTCTATAGAGCATGGAGATGACATGACTAATGCTGCACTTCAGCAGG
>NW_010524110.1:2581-9395 GCF_000687285.1 Phaethon lepturus
AGGACTAAAACTGATCAGGTGGGAAGAGTTGAAGGGTGATTAGGAGAGCAGCAGCTTTTATTTACTCAGAACATTCTCTTGGGACTTAGCAAAGAAAGAAGGGGGAAGTCAACATGAATTGTGAGGGGATTTAAATAGGTTTTATACAACAGGGCTAAAGCCTGCAGTGTTTGCTGTGCTTCCTTAGGATGATCAGTCTCTGCATAGCCCGGTATAGATATACGGCTGAAGCTAACTTAGAGTATCATTAGTTGCTTTAATTTTTTTTTTTCCTTCTTTCAAATAGCCCAATCTAGTTGAGACTGAAAGCTCTAGAGGTATTTAAGGACTTTGTCCAACAAAAAGATAGGACCTGTCTCTAGCATTCATAGCATAATGACCCTCCCGCAGACCAAAGTAAAATTGGCCTGGTAATGCCAGACATCATCACTGAATGCTTTATTTTTTGCCCCTTCCTTTCTGCCATCCTTCACCAGAATAGGAATCATATCTCTGCGCTTGACTGAAAAGTACTTTGGGTACTGTTCAAAAACTATGTCAGATTTCAGTAATTAGCAATGTACATCTGAAACCTTTTGATTGGAAAGTATGTAGAATCAAAACTACTCAAGCACCTTCAGAGGTCCCTCTTGGTGATGTCTGAAACAAGCTGTTTGTGAAGTAGGGGGCATTTGTTCCTCATGCTATTCCAATTTTATTGCTAAAGCAGAACGGCCTGTACAAGACTGGCAGTCAGGATTCATGCAACGTGTAAATGTTAAGAATATTTTCTCCTTCTCTCCGCAGCTTAACTTTATATTAAAATGAACCCAGGGTTAAAACTAGCAGGCTGGGATGGTTCATTCTGGTACCTATTCCAGTATTTATGCAGAATAATAAGGTTGGGAATGTTTAGCTAGCTCAGCTGTCTGATTGTCTGAACATCCCTAAGTGCTTTATAATTCAAAAAATGCAGGCATCAGTAGATAAATGGGATGCTTTATTATAGACATTATATCCTTGCAATTCTCCTGTGCCAACAATTTAAGTCCCCACAACCTCCTTAAAACTCAAACACCAATTTGAAAGGTACAAACATTCAGGTAAAAAAAAAAAAAACCAGACAGACAGACCTGCAAATAGTCACCACCATACACATGCAGACAGAATCTAACACGCACACTCTTCAAGTCCAGGTGCTGGAACAGTTTATAGAGCCAACTTCACATTTGCTTCAAGTCCTGAAGAGATTGTAATGCAGTAAAAAAATATATTAAGTGCAATCTGTTTCTGTAGTGGTGTAGAGCAGGCTGGAGGTAAACCGTATGAATTATATTAGGTCACATAGTAAAGCAGAAGAAAACAGTGGTATAAGAATCCTGTGGCTCACCAGACAGGACACTGCGTTGGGAAGGCCTGAGTATTAATCCATGCTCTAATACCGATATGTGTAGACAGGATCAAACCACATGGATCCATTTCCTCAAGTATATATAATGACTTTGGAACTAACATGCCTTTGAGAGATCTGGTTTGTAGTATTCCATGCCTTTGTTTCCTTATCTGTATAGTGGCATCAATGAGGTATACCCATACTTTTAAATCAGCCTGAGATCAACAGCCAAATACAAATAAATCTGTATTACTAATGAATAGACAGATGGCATTTGTTTATCAATCAATTCCATACAAATTGAGAAGAAGATTTATTATGATCATCAACAACATTCTGTCATGAAGATGAATGAAAGGTAAACTTTGGAAAGAGGATAGTGCATTGAAGTGATAACTTTTAGAAATAAGGAATTTTCATCAAATCGGCTGCTATCAAGTCCCTATGGATAATGGTAAACAGAGATTGTGCAGTCTAATAGCTATGACTTACATTCTTGACTTTGTGGAGTCAGGAGACCATGCAGATTGCCAAGATGTTTGGCAAGCTGTTTGACCAACCTAGCTAGGAGTTTCTGAGAGGCCTTTGTGGTGGTGTCCTGGCAGCACAGGAAGAGTTAAGTAGGAACAATCTAGTGAGATGCTGCACTCTATTCTGCCTGGAAGGATTGTCTTATTTTGCCTGGCATGTACAGGAACTCTCATTATGTTCTCAGTGTGGGACAGCCAATGCAGAGAATCACTCTGCACTTTCCTCTCAGGACCATGTCTCCATCACAGTCTAATCTCTCACGTAAGTGCATTCAACAGCACCAAAAACTGCATGCATGTTTAGTTCTCGGTGTCTTACCCTGAGTCTTGATAACTGCACTGCGCCTGCAAGCATAGATCTCAGTAGGTGGCACAAGGAGGCAGCATTTGGGAAATTAATATAGTGCATTTGGACTGGATGCGAGAGCAAAAGGGATGGCATGGGATGCTGAGGTGTGATGAATACCTTCCTGCATCTCTGGCCATGTCCATGTGCCACTGCATTCAGAGTGAGAGAAAATAAGTTGCAGTAGCTTCACATGGTGGTCGACTAGGTTCCTCATCCCTGTCCCATGGGAATGAAATGGTCCTGTAAAACTGCAGTGGGCAACCTTTACCTGCAGTCATTTGAGCATGCAGGGCTGTCAACATGAACCTGAAGCTGTGGAGATCAGAAGGTTGAATAGTGTCTCAGGATAACAGGGCTAGCTCCAGCTCACAAATCATTAGTGCCACTTCTGTTTTGGCTGGGCTAAGTTTGGCCAAGGTCTGTATAGCATTCTCGGTGGTGATGACGGTGAGGGTGATGAAAAGTGTGGCCACTGATAGCTGACATTTACAGCTGTGTTGACCTCTCCAAGCCACTGCTCTAACTCATCAAAGTAAGGGAAGAAATGTTGAGTCCTTGCAAGCACCTAAATCTGTCAGGGATAGTGTCACTGTGAAGGGGACCCACTCTGAGGGATCTCTGGGGTGGAAATGATGGGAGGCACCCAGCTGCTTCAGTGGCTTTGTTAGGTTCTGCAAAAGGGGCAGCAGCACTGTCTGATGAGCAGTTTAAAAGGCAGCAACAGAGAAAAGATAATGGCTGCTATTCTGTCCCATTAGTCTGAACAAAGCAGTCTAAACCTGCCCTCAACTCAGATGCTAAATCTGTTATGACTTGCTTGCTAATTCTGTCTTTGGGTCCCAGGTGGAGAGAAAAGAACGTCCTGCTGGGACAGAGGGCAGCCCTGAGATATATCTGCTGAGATGTTACGTGAGGAAAACAAGCTTCTCTCACTCGCACACCTTTTTTCAGCTAGTGCATGCAAGGACACTCGCTAACTGGAGATGCCTGACATTAATGCTTCTTTAATTGAGAGAAAGAAAAATTCCTGGGAGACGCTATGGGACAATGAAACACCTACAGCGGAGAGCATCATGGAGGGCACAGTACATCATTTCTTCCTGTGCATGAGATGCTACTACTTGTGGACATATATACAAATACACACATAGATAAATATATTGCATCTTCTTTTAGTTTAGTTGCTTAAGTTAGCTGCAGGCTGACATATGATACGAGTTCACTTTTAAATCTTCAGAGTAAAACACTTTGAAAGCAAACCTATTAAGGTTAATAGAATGAACTTACAATGCCCATGGTTAAGAAGGAGGGGGGTGTGAGACACTCAGTAAATTGTTCACCAAATAGCCTGTCACCTCTAGGTCTGCAGCTGAAGGCCTGCCAATGGATCATTCTATTATCTTTAACGAGCTTAATTTTAAAGTGGTATACCCATCAAATGTAAAAATATCGATGTCAGTTTTGTTATCTGTGATCCTGCATCTACCTTAAATATGTTAATAAAGAATATGTGCACTCTAAGAAAGTGCAAAGGCATTATACATATAACGTTCACTTAAAAACGTCTAAAATTTAAAACAAAAAGTATTTCTGTTCATTAAGCTACTCCATGCACAAAAGCCAGTACAGTATGTACAAATGTACAAAGTAATTTGTAGAAAATGCATTCAGAATTGAACAAACTTACCAAGTTAATTGTTTGGGGTTTGTTTTGGTTTTTTCATACCTACTTCATGAGAAAACGGATAACCATTTACTTAAGATTTAAGGTCAGATTTTCAAAGTGCCTAAAACGCAGATTAGCACCCTATGAGATTTTGCTGTAGTTGGTCACATTCATCCTTTGGCACCTCATCACCTTAGAAGACCCATCTCCTACATTTTGAGACAGACTACCACATCCAAATGGGCTGCTCATGCAATTGATGAAACATGCAGCAATTTTCTCTGCTTTTCCTTGCTGAGTATACCACAATACCTATCACATTTGCTTGGTGCCATTTCAGATGTTTTCATTCTCTCGGCCATTGCTGAAGTTACTCCCTCCCCAACAGTGCCAAGTCATGCCCAGGCTTCTACTGCAGGAATATTCCAAGTCTATCAGGGACATTGCTAAGAGGTTTCTCACCATGATATCCAAATACCAATGAGGAGGATGTTTCAAATTGAGATTCAATATGTATCAGCCCAGTCACAAGGGTATAATCACTAAAGATCACTAAAGCAACATTATTATTCACATTCCAAGGTTCTGCCTACAAACCGTAAAGGACAGACAGAAGGTTGACAGCACAGCTGGAAAAGGGAAGAGATGGGTAAAGTTGCTAGCACAGAGCTCAAGGGTGTTCTCTCCTTCTGTATAGCAAGAGTGGCAAGTGAGACAGAAGCCAGACGGGGAAAGCCTAGTAGCAAGCTTTGGCAGCCTTGCAACGGCTGAAGTACCAAAGGATAGTGTAATTCCAGTGAACTTAGCTGTACGTTGATGTTAGCACATGTTCATCTGTGAACCGAAGTTTATCACATCCAAAGCACTCCTTGTGGAAACATGACATGTACTTTTGCCTGCCTTATACTGGCTTACTAATTTCACCTGTGAAATCTGTTCTGTAGACTGGGATAAATTCACAAACATAACTAAGGCCTTAAATCAGTATATTTTGAAACACCAAATTGAACTGATTTAATTAGCATTTGGCCGTGCTACCTGACAGTTTTTATTTAAACTAGTGCAACTTTGTATTTAGGCAATTTCTTGAGCTCAATGCTCCAAAGTATTTAAGCTTTAAAAGGCTTAAAATTAATACTTTGCCTGAACATCACTACCAATCAGGTTCTCTATACTTTGTGTGTTTCCTTTATTCTTATTTTCTCTTGTTTTAATACTTGTTTCCTCATTCCTTTCTTCTCCTCCTTGCTGCTCCCCAAGTTTTTTTTCCTTTCTGTTGAGTTCTAGCCTTGTCTTCCCACAGGCCCACCTACCTGAAATAATGGAGCAGAGTGACTTTAGCAAAGCTGATTAATATTATTTCCTGCCTTGGCAAGAAGTGGAGAAGGGAATACTCTTGCAAATATCACCTACTTAAGATGCTAAGCCAAAGAAATCTGTGTTACACCTGAGGCTATACGCTGCAAATGGTGTATCCCAAGAAAAGCCAAACTTTTTTGTGGGGAGGAGGAAATTGCTCACTCTCGATGAAACTCTTTCCTAGAGATCTTTCATCTGTGATATGACTCCTGGCCCAGTCCAATATCATTTTAATGCAGGCCACAATTATAAAAGGTGCAGTTCTTTCCTTTCTGTCCCCCTGCACCCCATTTCCCTCATGTAGTTTTACTCAGGCTTTTACTCCAAGTTTGTTATTTTAGGACAAATCTATTAATGGAGCAATGACCTTAAAACTGCTTTAAAGAATAAGTTGAGGGGCTGTTAAAACATTCTCAAATTGTTGCAGGCTGTGAATTATGTTTTTGTTTTTGCCAGCTGCATCATTAGAGTAACTGATTTCATAATGTAGTAGATTTGCATGCCCCAAGTAGAGGAATTGGTTATACAAGAATAGTTTATGAGGAGAGGGAGAAGGCTTGTAGGCCAATTTTAATTAGAGGTGAATTTTACTTCAACAGTGATGCTCTGAGATTTAAGACCAAAACAAAACAAAAAAAAAACCCTCAGTTCTGTAGAAATTAGAGAATAAAGGTCTAGTATTGGGTTATTTACTTCATTCTCACTATGGAATATGTTTTACCACTCATACTATAATGTAAAATATTTACTCTGGCCGTGAAGGCAGTGAAAGCATGGCAGATGTGAGGAAGAAGTAAATATAACAAGTACAGTAAATAACACATAGACTACCAAAAGGCGGACAACAGATCACAGTAAGTCATTACATTCTTTAGTGCCTATCATAATTTAAAAGGATCCTGTATACTGGAATACAAGCTTGCCATGAGAGCATAATATGCTGACTCAATAGCAAATCAAATTAAGAGAACGATATGAAAACACTTCAGAAAGTCTCTGTCGATTTCCAGAAACCCTATTTGTAGAATATATGAACAAGAAACAAGCTTAGTGCTATTTTGTGATAAGTTAAAATGATATTTTAGTCTGGTTTGCAAAGGAAAAGATGCTTCTCAAGATTCCATGAAGCAAATGAGGATCTGTACACATGAAATCATGTGGAAAGGTGAGAAAGAAAGAGAATTTGGGTATGCCTAATAATTTCTGAATTTACATCTCAGTTTCCACCAATATTGACAGAGAAACAGGTAAATTTCTTCCAGTTTCATGGTAAAAGCTGTGATGATGGAAGGAAAATCTAGACTCATATGTTAAGAGACACTGGAGAATCCACCTGGGACAGCTAACTTTCTAAATTTCACAACATAAGAGAAAAGATTTATTAAGAGTTTACAGTCAGTCTCATCACACCACATCATCACACACCTATACATGAGGATTTTAGCACTCCACGCAAGTAAGGGAGAATGGAGTTTGGGTTTGAAAGGCAGAGGTCTAGTAAATTAAAGCTTTGATGAGGAATCTCAAAGAATAGGGAA
>NW_010524110.1:9426-18324 GCF_000687285.1 Phaethon lepturus
GATAACGTCTGGCTTCTGCTAATTGGAGAGCAAGGCACTAAGCTTTGTGGTGCATCACCTTGTTAGGATCAGAACACAGTTTAATTAACTAGAAGGAATTAAAATTACGTCATCACTTAGACAAGGTTTGTTGCAAGACTGGTCTCTTTACTATAGTATATTTGATATGTTTGTACAGTCAAAGTAACTTACAGTTTTGGTACTGTAAGTGCAAATGCAACTATGTTAATTCAGCAGAATATAGTGCCCCAAATGTATTCTTCGATTATTTTGTTAGCATCAAAATCTTGTTACGGGCAAAAGTTAACACACTGTCTATTGAGCTAAGAATTCATTGTTATTCCAATTACTGATTTAGCAGTCCAATAGTCCAGAATTATCTCATGAATACAGAAAAGCTTCATGGATGGTGCAGTTACATTTTTTATACAAAACAGTCTAATAGCAATACTGTTCTGTGGTGTTTATATGTACCTCTGGGTCCTCAGGTTGACCATTTCAGTCTCCCTTATCTGATGGCAGTGGTGGTGAGTTACATGTCATTAGCATTCTGGAGTCCTTGCTGAGAGGACCTTATTGTTGTGTACACAGGGACAACCGGATCTGTCAGTCCTTCACTGTCCATGAGAATCACCGAGCTGAAGCCTATCCAGCACAAGTCAGGTGGCTCCTGGAAAGCATTAGCCAGGCTACAGCCAGCTCAGGCCAAGGCAAACCCAGTCAAGTCCTGAGACTCTGTACTGTCAGGTCAACATACAGCTATAGCCTTTTATTAGTATTGTGAAAAATCATATTCCCTGTCCTAAAATGGCCCAAAAAATTTTTACTGGCCTACAGTTTATGCCATATATAATTAATTAATGTATAAATCAGCCAGTATGAAGATAAGACGGCTGTTAAAGAATGGCTGTTTGGAGCTGTTCCCCAAGGTTATATCACAATGGCTGTCATTCAAATTATCTCTGCTGTGCAGTGGGTGTGATGCTCAGGAAGTTTGTCTCTTGTTACAACTGACTTTGATTTTAAAAACAAAGAAAGTAGCTCATAATTTGCTTTTTTTCTTTTCCTTTCTTTTCTGTTGCAAACACAGCTCCCTTCATTAACTTCATCTGCAACTCTGTAGAGGGATGGACATAACAAATTTAACAAACTAACTTAAAAAATGAACAATAGTAATGAGAACTTCACTAAACTGTAAGTTTAATGAAGTAGGAAATCTGGCTTCATTAGTTCCAGTGTTCACAGGATGGTTTAATGTGTAGCGCCTCAGGCTGGATAAAATTTGCTCAGAGCCTTTCTAGAACAGTTACACAAATTAAGATCCTCAGTAGAGCTCTGATAGTGGAAGGGAGCTCATAGAGGGATGCAGTGTGTAAAATCCAAGTTTATTCAGAAATCCACTGGATTTGGGGAAGATTTGGGAGCTGAAACTCTTTCCTTACAATGCCAATTAAAATAAGGGGAAGAACACTCCCACTGGAGGATTTTCCTATCTTCATGAGGTAAAGAACTCTGTGAGAATAAAGCATGAACAACTCTTGTACTGGATTACTATACAATAAATGTGATGCTTATTTTGCTAAGCTCTGCTGTTAGTTTTTTAAAAAGAAATCAAACCTCCAAATGAGTCAACCTCAACTGACAAAAGTGGGTGCAATAGCTGTCAATCCAGTGGGACTGCAGCCCTCCCCAAAAAGCTCAAATTTCAGTGTGTTCACTTCCAATCTTCCAGCTTAGAGCACAGTATTACTTTTCCTTTTGGGTACCTGATGGCAAGAAGAAAACTCAGAATGTATGTAGAGCAGGTATTAAGAGTACCGTCTAGCAGGAACTCTACCAGCACTGCAGGATCAGAAAACTTTTCTTTGCGTATCCAGTGGGAGCTTCAAGACAACTTCCAAGTATCAATCCCTTTATCTACAGTGAACAGGTAGGTCAGAAAGAGAGACAGGCAACTAACCACAAAAAAACTTGGATTAAAGCATTTCATATTGTCACATAATCTTTCATGCTTTAACCACTACCTTAGGAATGAGATAAGAGCAGGATATGATCAGTGGACAGATCTCCCATTTAGTCCAGGAATAAGGGTGTTTGGTTCGTATGGAGAACATGCTGGAAAGTACTGTGTAATCCTCCCGAGTATAGAAAAAGTGGATACAAGAGACAGAATATTGCTGTTTGTGTTTTAAAGGTATGTGCAGCAGGAAGTCTGATCTCACAGCTATTCATCTTTTCAGATGACAGTATTAGAACATCTCTTCCCCCTCTGCTCTCCATCCCATCCATTCACTTCAAATTTTGCCACAGTCAGAAGCTATACAACTATCTAAATCCGTAAAACACCATGTGTTGCTCTTTCCTTTGCTTTGGCTTATAGCCAACACTCTGATTATTTTGGACAGAGCAATTCATACCACCAATGCTCCTGACAGAACAAATGATAATCACTGCTCATTTGTCTCTCACTACTGAAGCTGTGTAAATTGGACCATGGCACCATTCAAGTGAAGACAAATTTTGGCAGTTCCTGCTTATTATTCATTTCACCGTGACTTCTCATCAGCAAGTGGTGTCCACACAGTGATGAAAAGTGGGCTTAAATTTGAAATTTTATTAGTGTTTACTTACAAATGCTAATGCCACTGCCAAAGACTATTGGGAAGTTATTAATCCTCCTCCCAATATCTTTAAAACCTGTTTCTATAGTGAGCAGATCATGAACCAGATTCTAATCTCAGTGGTTATTTAAAAACAAGCTCACTTTAGACAACTCTAAATTTCCAACACTAACTGTGCTGGGAGAGAGTTAATTTTCTACATAGTAGCTAGTATGGGGCTATGCTTTGGATTTGTGCTGGAAAGGGTTGATAATACAGGGATGTTTTTGTTATTGCTGAGCAGTGCTTACACAGAGTCAAGGCCTTTCGTGCTTCTCACCCCATCCCACCAGCGAGCAGGTGGTGGGTACATGGGGAGCTGGGAGGGGACACAGCCAGAACAGCTGACCCAACTGACCAAGGGGATATTCCATACCATATGACGTCATGCTTAGCATAAAAAGCTGGGGGAAGAAGGAGGAAGAGGGGGGATGTTCGGAGTTACCGTTGCCCACGATGCAGCCCTGCTTTCCTGGAGATGGCTGAACACCTGCCTGCCGATGGGAAGAGGTGAATGAATTCCATGTTTTGCTTTGCTTGTGTGCGTGGCTTTTGCTTTCTCTATTAAACTGTCTTTATCTCAGCCCACGAGTTTTCTTACTTTTAGTCTTCCGATTCTCTCTCCCATCCCACTGCGGGGGGAGAGGGGAGCGGCTGCGTGGTGCTTGGAAGCTGGCTGGGGTTAAACCACGACAGTAACCAAACAGAATTTGATGCCTTAATTAAACCTGTGCTCAAAGTTTGATTCAGAAGCGGGTCTGGGTAGTGCAATAACACTGAAGCCTCCTACTACGGTACTCAGCTGGAGACCCAGCTTCTTCTCTGTACTCCAATGAATTGATGAATTGTTAAGTGCTTTAGACAAAATGATAACAGCTTCAAAAAAAGAAGAAGGAAAAAGAAACATCTGTTAAAGGATTTTCTATAACTCAGCAAGTGTTTCTTGAAAAATAGAAGGAACCAATGTTAAGGTTCCCGCTCTCAGTCAAGGAGAGGGAATCTTAATAGTTCTGCACACTTATAATTTTAAATTACTTCATAGCTTCTGCAGAGAGTAACTTTTGGTATAACAATTTATTTGGTATAAGTAAAGAAGAACTTCTCTCAGTGCTCTGCATTGCCTCTGTTAGTCTTTTGTGTCTGGTCTCCATGCTTAACTTTATTACATCACATCTTCTGTCAGCAACCACCATAGCTCCCTTCTTCTCACCAAGGAGGAGGACAAACAAATAAATGGTTTCAGAAATAGCTTTGTGTATATGTTTCCATGATCCAATGATTTTTTTTTTTGTTCTTTCCTCATAAAAACTTTGAAGTTACTTATCCAGTGTCTTCAAAACCAGGTTTCCTGGGTTTCAGATCCTAGGGAGATTCTGATGCGGGAAGAGATGGGGCAAGTGGCATTTCTGGAAGAGTGATTACTTTTGAGAGAAATTAAGGCGAGTGCTTCAAGGGGAAGGAAGTCATGAACATGCTGCATAAATAAACATAGAGAAAAAATCTGCAACATTTGCAGGAAAAAGAGAAAAATTAGAAAGTAGTTAAGTCTAGTCCTTTGTTTCACATTTAAAATAATTGGCAAGCCCTCAAATCGGCATGAGAGTTCTCTGTTACCTTGAGAAAAGTGGGAGCGAGAAAACATAAGGCAACTTGTTATTTATTACAACTGGTAAACCTCCTCATCCAAATCAATGTAAATACCTTCCACCAAGACCCCAGTCAACTCTCTCTCTTCAAAATGAATCTCCTTTGTCACAGAAGTCAAGAACAGCAAGCATTGAAAGTTTTGCTGAGCACCAGCTGAACTCTAACAAATAGTGATCTCTCACACTTAATGAACGTTCTAGATGCAAAAGATTCCAATACCTTGTAAAAACCAATACAACACCTATGCATTACTGTATTTACCACTAAAATAAAGCCACATCTGGAACAAAATGCAGAGTTACTTTGCTACTTGATATTAGATGCAAAGAAATGAAAGCAACAAACCAAAGAATCAGATTTAAAAAAACGTAAAAATTAGTTTAACTGCATGCAGAATAAAGTTATTAGATATGAAGTCCCTGGTCAGGAAGAATAATAATCTTGCATTTTTCAAAAGTGACAGAAGTGCCTAACAGCAATCAGAATCCCTCACATATATCTTAATCAAAGATCTGGTGCCTACAACAATATATTTTCTCTACCATTTTCTGTGGTTCTCATCCCTGACTGAGAATGAGGAGTGCCCTTATAGTCCCAAACCACTATCATCACCTAAATCTCAAGTACACGTCGAGGCAGAGTGTTAATTCTGTTGCAGAGCATAAATGGAGATAGATGCAAATGGCAAATTATGGATTGCTAAATAAGCAGTGCCTAAATGGTCTCTAAAATGAAGACTCTCCCATACTTCAAAAAATAATCTATTTTTACCACTTTTACTGCTACAGTAAACTAAAAAGCAAATTAATGCAGTGCTAACACTTCAGAAAAAGGAAATACGCCCTAATGGATTTAGCTGGATATTAACAAACGCAACACCAAGAGCTTTTTTATCCATAGTTCTCACCTAAAGCTGCATAACAATTCTGGGCAAAGCTTCTTACCCCTGTTTACAAAACAACAAAACCAAACCACAATGAAACAACAGCCCTGCCCCCCCCCCCCAAAAGGACATCCCAAGAGTTTAAGGAAGCTTAATTAATACTTTGGAGAATCAAATTGGAAGATGTTGCATTCTTTAAGGATTTGTTACATTCCAATTGGTCTATGGAGAAATAAGACCTCTAATTATATTAGTCAATACTGCATATATGTGATAATAATTTCCTTCAACTCTACCTTTTAAACCTACTTGAGATTTTAAATCTGGGATACTTGCCTAACAGATCTTTGTTATAAAGTGCTATCAAAAGATTTATGCTTTAATACACATCCAGGCATTTTTCTTCTAAACTGTTCTCAATAAAATTTTTGCAATATATTCTCTGAGAGAAGGTACTTTATTCCAAGATGGGAGCAGGCACAGAGCCATCTACCATCACGAGCAGAAACTTTCGGTCCAGCCAGCAATTCACTCTGAAGGTACACAGAGTTTGTATAGGAAAAGATATGAAGTTGCCTCATGAGAGCTCTCCACTGTCTTTTTTATCCAAATAAAGGTGGATATGTAGAAAAGCGTACACTAGAAAAGCCGGTTTCCCCTGTTTTTGCTAATGTCATGCATCAGTAAAGATATTTTTAAAAACCAAACAAACCATAAACCCAGAGCATGTTACGAGTGAGAGGCACCTTTATAGTAAGTGAGTAGCAACTATACTTGTTAGTGTTCTCTTCCTGCCTTTGAAATTTGTTCTTTGTTCTTCAGAGCAGACAGAGAGTTCATGAAATCTTTGCCAAGTTACAAAAGCTTGCCAATTAAAGCCCACATGGAAATATTATGGAGGGAGGAACAGTTACCATAATGACAGATGTACTGTACATAACAGATAGCAATTTACTTCTTCAAGGGTAATTACAAAAGTTGTTGGGAAACAATCAGGGCCTTATTCAGCCCACCAGGAAGACAGAAGGCAGCTGTACAAATACCAGTGTTCATTCTGAAGTACAGCCAAAAATGAAAGCTGAGACTGAACTGGGCATCTTGGAAAAAGTTGTGTAAGATGCATCATTGCTTCCTGATGGAACTACTTGAAGGTGGACACACAAGCATTGGGAAAAGGATAAACAGAGAGTAATTACAGTGGCTGGCTATTGATGTAGATGTATCAAGGGTGTTACAGGAGTTCGTCCTGGGCCCAGTCAATGTTTGCAGAGGTGCCAAGAACGATGAAATAGAGAATATGCTTATTACATTTTCTGATGAGCTCCGAGTGGATGTAACTGCAAGCACAGTAGAGATTGGAACCAGAATTATAAAAAAAAAAAAAAAAAAGGCAATTACATGACAAGAAGTCCAAGATACAGTTTGCCAGTTTCACCCATAAGACGGGAAGTGATATGCTTAGCCATGGGAAAAAAAATCTGTGTATTAGAGTAGATTTTAAAGAGGTGAATCAAAAGCGGTCTCCCATTACCAATAAGGTAAGCAAATGAGAGTGCTGCCTGTCAACGTAAGGACATATTTTCACACCACTCAAACTGAGATATATGGTCTCGAGCGGAGATTTCTTGGCAGTTTTGAGCATGTTCGTTAATAAAGATGGAAAACAACTGGGCATAACAGCAGCCTAGGAAATATATCTGAATAAGTGAAGGTTGTAAAGACTAGAGAAAAGAATGCTTAGATTTGGCACAATAACTATTCAAATATGTAGCAGCCTGTTGCAAAGAGAAGCATGTCCTTCTCCACAATGAATAGGACAAGAAAGAATGGATTTTAACTGCAGCAAGTAAGATTTATGTTAGCTATTAGGAGAACAAATAATGATGGTTAAACAGTGTAATACACTGCCAGGCAAGACTGGGGGTCCTTCATCAACGGGAGTTTTTAAGACCAGGTTATCTCGCTAAAAAAGGTTTATGCACAACTAATGCAGCCTGGGGAGGTGACAGATTTTATTTTGCTTGATTTTATCCTTCTTATGTGCACACATATATCATGCAACCTATGTATTTTATCCTATTTATGGGCACACACATACCATGCATCCTATGCATATTTATTAGTGTTTGAAAAGCAAATTAACATGATCAAATTAATTTCATCACTTCACTATTCTCCTCTGCTCTTT
Organism: Phaethon lepturus; assembly: GCF_000687285.1. NCBI lineage: Eukaryota > Metazoa > Chordata > Aves > Phaethontiformes > Phaethontidae > Phaethon > Phaethon lepturus. The sequence goes on from NW_010524110.1 coordinate 16,805, forward strand.
TGACTCTTCCTTTACCGCTACTCACTTTCCATATTTATTAGAAGCTATGGTATTCTTGGCTTCATCTTCTTGATTCCCCACTTCCCTTTTCCTTCCTTACAAACAGGCAATTTTTCCTCTGAAAATGTCAGCTACCAGGACAATGCACAAAAATTAGAGACAAATTAGATTTGTGAGATAGAAGAATAAAGGGTAGGAACACAGGATGTATTTGTTCTATTTGTTCTATCCTTTGAGTGACTTTTTTTTGTAATATTCAGTAAAGATTTTTAAAAAATCATTTCCAGCTGTGAATTCCTCTGCTTTCCTGCCCTTTCACACCCAGAACAACCCGACTGCCCGTCACTTCATGACAAGGCTGATCAGAGGCTGCTGCCCCCCCTCCCCTTGCAGCATTCCTACCAAACTAAACCCTTTTGGTTGCTCTGCTTCTCTGCTCCTCTGCTGTAACTTTGATCATCTTAGGCTCCTACCACTGTCAGGAGCAGCAGTGAGGCATTTCCAGAGGACAAGTAAACCTAGCTGTGGCTCACACCTGCCCTCTGGCAATCCCTCTCTCTGCTGACTACAGAGCCAGCCTTGGACTGTGAACTTGCCTCTGGGAAGTACTGTACCCTGAAGGAAAATGCATTGAATTGCTCTCAGAAACCTTTTTTTTCCAAGGCAGAAAGCTTTCCCCTGAGGTAGGGATACCCTCACACTGTCCTTTAGTTGGCACCTGCTAGGTGCTACGGGGAGAAAGAGGACATTTAGATTTTTAGAGAATGTCTAGAATGCACAGAGCTCCTACAAATAACTTATATACTGAAAAGAGTATAGCCCCCTAATGAAGGCCTTCTAATCAGAAATTTGTACTCACAGGTGACAAGGCCCTGATGTAGGAACTGGAGAGCTGCTGACAGACGTTGTTGCCTGGAGGACAGCAGAAACTAAATGGGATGACTAGGCTATAGAGCATGGAGCCCTGAAAAAAGCCCACAGCGATGCAAAATGTTAAGTACCTTCTCAGTAGAGAGCGAGCACTTAATGAAATGGGAACATTTGATAGCCCAATAAACAGATAAATAAAAGGCAGGCAGCTATAGATTACATGGGTTTCTGGTGACATGATTAATCATGAGAGCACAGCTCATCTGGATAAGGACTTTACTAGAATTTTTTTTTTTTATTTCCTTGTAATTTATAGTGTCTGCATTATAAAACAGGATTCTCAACAGCACATACTAACAGGATTTTTTTTTTTTGTCAGAGCTGTATCAAACAACAAATTGCAACTGTCAATTATTTTTTTCTCTGAAAGAAGAAGATCCTTTAATCATTCAGATACTGTCTCCTCGATGGCTGAGTTGAATAGTTTACCTTTTTGGATGAAAAAATATACATAAATTTAGAAACCCTCATTGTGGTGCCATGTTTCTGAATGACACTTTTCATACTCAAACAATAAATAATTATCGGGGCTTTTCTTACCCTCTATTAAAAGAAGAACTGAAAGCATATTCAGCCGGATATTTCCATAT